>NC_092340.1:89317500-89617500 GCF_046630445.1 Rutidosis leptorrhynchoides | reverse complement strand
CAGGACAAAGAACAATTAACCCATGGGCATAAAGCTAAAATCAACACGTCAAACATCATGATTACGGAAGTTTAAATAAGCAAAATTCTTTTATTTCATATTTAATTTCCTTTATTTTATATTTAATTGCACTTCTAATTATCGCACTTTATTTTATTGTTATTGTATTTAATTGCACTTTTAATTATCGTACTTTTTAATTATCGCAAGTTTATTTTATCGCACTTTTATTTATCACAATTTCATTATCGTTATTTACTTTACGCTTTAAATTAAGTCTTGTATTTATTTTTAATATTTTACATTTGGTTTTAACTGCGACTTAAGTTTTTAAAATCGACAAACCGGTCATTAAACGGTAAAACCCCCCTTTATAATAATAATATTACTTATATATATATATATATATATATATATATATATATATATATATATATATATATATATATATATATATATATATATATATATATATATATTCGTATTTTTATAAATTAAACTAATATAGCGTTAAGCTTTGATTAAAAGATTCCCTGTGGAACGAACCGGACTTACTAAAAACTACACTACTGTACGATTAGGTACACTGCCTATAAGTGTTGTAGCAAGGTTTAAGTATATCCATTCTCTAAATAAATAAATATCTTGTGTAAAATTGTATCGTATTTAATAGTATTTCCTAGTAAAATATAAGCTATTTCATATACACCTCGCATAACATCAAGTATTTTTGGCGCCGCTGCCGGGGATCGCCGAAGCGAAACGCCACACATAATAAAAAAAAATACGTTTTTGTAAAAATACGTGTTAATTATTCGAAAACATAAAAAGAAAACAAAAATATAAATGTTTTTAAGAGTTTGTTAAATATTTAAGTTTTATAAAGTTTCTTTATTTTTATTTTATAAAAATATAAGTTTTATTTAAATATTTTGTTTTTATTTAAAACATAAAATCAAAGAAAAAAAAATATATATATATAAATCTATTTTTAAGATTTTTATAAAATTATAGAGTATTTCTATTTTTTTTAGTTTTTAAAACATAAGTTTTTATTTAGTTTTTATAAATATTTTATTTAATTATTAAAACAGAAAATATAAAACATAAAAAAAAAACAAAAACGCGTCGAATTTAAATCAGTCTGTCATCTGAAATTTGGAATCCCGCGACTCGCGGCGTTTATTGCCACGTGGTACCGCGACTCGCGGAGCCGTCTGACACGGGCCACACAGGAACCCTAACAGCATTAATTACGGGATAATTATTATTATTATTAATTTTAAAACCTAATTAGGGTTTGATTAGTTAATTAATTTTAATTAATTTAGTTTTATTTATTTAATTTGTAATATTAAGTTTATTTAGTTTTATTAATATATAAAAATTAATAATTTTATAAAATAAATAATATAAAAATAATATTTTTATAAAAATTGTACTTTTTACAACTTTTAGTATATTTTTATATTTTGTCTCTTTTTAATTGTTTTAGCGTAATATTTGTATTTTTCGCTCGTATTTAGTTTTAAACTTAGTTTTTGCCATAGTTATTTTTATTTATAGATTTTTAGGCCTTGCCGTAAAATCCCTTAAGTGCTTTTTCTTTACACTAAGATTTAGGTGTTTTAGAATTTTGCGACGTCTTTTTAAGTTTTAGTACCTTTTTAAGATATTGCCATTTGGGATATAGATTTACTTGTAAGCTTTAATATTTTTCGACGCCTTTTACCTATGTATCAATTATCACTCCAATTAGTAATCTCAATTTGCGATTATAATTTTAAGTTAGTGATAGCAATAAGGTTGGGTTAGTCGAGTGTTTTTAAGTTCTATAAGTCATTTTTTTATTATTATTCTTATTTTTCGACGCCTTTTATTTTTCGACCCTTTTCTTTTTCGACGCGCTCTTTTTCTTTCTTATTTCTCGCTATTCTAGTTTTTAGGACTTAGAATTTTCTCTACTTCTTATCTAAATTTCTTAAAATTACGAAAATTTATTTTAAGTGGTTAAATTGATAGACATCAAAATTTTCTGGTTCGTAGTAATAGTTGGATTTGTACGTGGACCGGGTTATTGGAGCCAAACAGTCCTCAATTATATTGAGACCAAACGAATCCTGCCCCTCTGCTGCATCTTTTGGCTATTCGAAACATGGGCAAAATCAGAAAAGTCTATTAATTGGATAACTTATATAATTTTTCTTTCCTTTTAAAAACTAATAGGATATTCAGTGAATGCACCGAGCAAGACGTTCACCACCTTTTGTACGTTCACCACCTGTAACTAGATCAAGACATTTAGCAAATATTACCGCCGTTAATTTTTCTTTAGAATCGTCATCCAGTCGACCAAGTACTCCAGTTCAAATTTCCGATAATCCATTTTTTGAACCCGACCTCACAATTGAGAATCCGGAGAATATTCAGGGACAATTCATAGATCCTGAACCATTAAATTTTTCTCCGAAGCCACCAATCATTCAAACAGAGATTGTTGAGGAACGAACCATTAAATCAGAATCCTCTAGTGATTCAGATTCAACAAATTCAATTATGGAGAATCTGGAACCTTTAAGTATGGAAGACCGAATGAGAGCTAAACGCACTGGCCAAGGTCACGCAATTACTCATCCAGACATTAATGCGCCAGATTATGAAATCAAAGGACAAATTCTACATATGGTGACTAATCAATGCCAATTTAGTGGTGCGCCGAAGGAAGATCCAAACGAACATCTTCGTACCTTTAATAGGATCTGCACACTATTTAAAATAAGAGAAGTGGAGGATGAACAGATATATCTCATGTTATTTCCCTGGACTTTAAAGGGAGAAGCCAAAGATTGGTTGGAATCGTTACCTGAAGGGGCAATTGATACATGGGATGTTTTAGTTGAAAATTTTCTTAAACAATTCTTTCCGGCATCTAAAGCCGTAAGACTTCAAGGAGAAATTGTTACGTTCACACAGAAACCGAATGAAACTCTATATGAGGCGTGGACAAGATTTGGAAAGTTATTAAGAGGTTGTCCGCAACATGGTTTAGACACCTGTCAAATAGTACAAATATTCTACCAAGGATGCGACATCACTACAAGAAAAGACATCGATATAGCAGCTGGTGGTTCTATTATGAAGAAAATCGAAACTGATGCTTACAAAATTATTGATAACACTGCTTCCCACTCACATGAGTGGCACCAAGAAAAAGATATCGTTAGATCATCTAAAGCAGCTAGAGCCGATTCTAGCCATGACTTAGATTCCATTTCTGCAAAGATAGATGCTGTCGAGAGACGAATGGAAAAGATGACTAAAGATATCCACTAAATACGAATTAGTTGTGAGCAGTGTGGAGGACCACATTTGACAAAAGATTGTCTCAGTATTGAATTAACAATGGAACAAAGAGAGAATGTTTCATATCTAAACCAAAGGCCTGGAAATAATTATCAGAATAATTATCAACCGCCAAGACCGATTTACAATCAAAACCAGAATTATAACTGAAATATTCCATACAACAACCAACAAGGTCCTAGCAATCAACAAGTATCCAATAATACTTATAATTAGCATAGACCTTATTTTCAAAACAAACCACCACAACCCGATGATAAAAAGCCGAATTTAGAAGATATGATGACAAAGCTAGTTGAAACTCAAACGCAGTTTTTCACATCTAAAAAACAAACCAATGAACAAAATGCTCAAGAATTTAGAAATCAACAAGCTTCTATTCAAAATTTGAAACAAGAAGTAAGTAACCTAGCAAGGTTAATAGGTGAAAGAAAACCGGGAAGTTTATCTAGTGATACAAATGCTAACCCCCGGAATGAAACAGCTAAAGCCATTACCACAAGAAGTGGTACAACACTTAAACCACCTGAAATACCTGTAACTTCTGATGAAGCTATTCCTACTCCACAAGAACCACAACCTGATCAAGATAAGGAAAAAGAACCGGTAGTTGAAAAGGTTAATGAAGATAACACAGTTAAGGCTAAACCTTATGTTAAACCATACCAACCACCACTTCCTTACCCGAGTAAAATGAAAAAAGAAACTTGAAGCCAAGCAATCCAAATTCTTGGATATGTTTAAACAAATAAATGTAAATCTTCCTTTCATTGATGTAATTTCAGGAATGCCTAGATATGCTAAATTTCTGAAAGATCTAATCACGAATAGAAAGAAAATGGAAGAACTCTTGGCTGTTACTATGAATGCTAATTGTTCAGCAGTGCTGTTGAATAAGATACCAGAAAAACTATCTGATCCAGGAAGTTTCACAATTCCATGTTTTCTGGATAGTCTTAGTTCAATAGAAGCATTGGCAGACTTAGGTGCTAGTATAAATTTAATGCCGTATTCACTATACGCTAAACTAGACCTTGGAGAATTGAAACCAACCAGAATAAGTATACAACTAGCCGATAGATCAATAAAATATTCTAGAGGGATAATGGAGAACATGCTAGTTAAAGTTGGTACTTTAGTATTTCCAGTAGATTTTGTTGTTCTGGACATGGAAGAAGATTCTCAAGTTCCTCTTATATTAGGAAGACCATTCTTAAACACGGCTAAAGCAATGATAGACGTGTTTGGTAAGAAACTGACCCTAAGTATAGAGGACGAGAGTGTTACCTTTTCAGTTGATAGAGCAATGCAACAACCGCAATCAGCAGATGATACATGTTATTATATTCAAACTATAGATTCACATGCAGAATTATTAGAAGAATTTCCAGAATTACAAGGAACGGGAGAATGTTCTTTAGGAGAAGGAACTGAACCAATTGATGAAGTTGAAATGTTAGCTACACTAATAGCTAATGGATATGAACCAACAACAGAAGAAATTCAAATGCTAAAAGAAGAAGACAGATATCGATATAAATCATCGATAGAAGAACCTCCAACATTAGAGTTAAAGCCACTTCCAAACCATTTGGAATACGCTTATTTACATGGTGAATCTGAATTACCGGTAATAATATCGTCTTCTCTTACTGAAAATGAAAAATCACAACTCATTTCTGTGTTGAAAGCTCATAAACCAGCTATTGCATGGAAGATTCATGATATTAAAGGAATAAGTCCTTCATATTGCACACATAAAATCCTTATGGAAGAAGGTCATAAAACGTATGTGCAACGCCAACGAAGACTAAATCCTAATATGCAAGATGTTGTTAAGAAAGAAATTATTAAACTGCTAGATGCAGGTTTAATTTATCCAATTTCTGATAGTCCATGGGTAAGCGCAGTTCAATGCGTGCCTAAGAAGGGTGGCATGACTGTCATTACAAATGAAAAAAATGAGCTTATTCCTACTAGGACTGTAACAGGATGGCGTATATGTATTGATTATAGAAAATTAAATGACGCCACCAGAAAAGATCACTTTTCCTTACCTTTTATTGATCAAATGTTGGAAAGATTAGCCGAAAATAGTTACTATTGTTTTCTTGATGGTTTTTCCGGATATTTTCAAATTCCAATAGCACCCGAAGATCAAGAGAAAACCACATTCATGTGCCCTTATGGTACTTTTGCTTACAAACGCATGCCATTTGGACTTTGCAACGCCCCTGCAACCTTTCAAAGGTGCATGATGGCAATTTTTCACGACATGATAGAAGAATGCATGGAAGTTTTCATGAATGACTTTTAGAATCATGTCTAGTTAATCTGGAACGAATGCTTATTAGATGCGAACAATCAAATCTAGTACTTAATTGGGAGAAATGCCATTTCATGGTTAAAGAAGGCATCGTTCTTGGTCATAAAATTTCAAAGGAAGGAATTGAAGTGAATAGAGCTAAAGTAGATGTAATTGCTAAACTTCCACATCCCACCAATGTTAGAGGAGTTAGGAGTTTTCTAGGGCATGCCGGTTTTTACCGACGTTTCATAAAAGATTTTTCTAAAATTGCCACTCCTATGAATAAACTCCTAGAAAAAGATGCTCCATTCATCTTTTCAAATGAATGCATCAAATCTTTTAATATTCTTAAAGAGAAACTTACTAATGCGCCGATCATGATAACACCAAATTGGAATCTACCGTTTGAACTAATGTGCGATGCAAGTGATTTTGCAATGGGAGCCGTTTTAGGACAAAGGATTGAAAAATGATTTCAACCTATATATTATGCTAGTAAGACGTTACAAGGAGCACAAACAAATTACACAACTACTGAAAAAGAACTCCTTGCTATTGTCTTTGCTTTTGACAAATTTCGTTCATATCTCGTTCTAGCAAAAACGGTGGTCTATACTGACCATTCTGCTCTTAGATACCTATTTTCGAAACAAGATGCCAAACCAAGATTAATCCGTTGGATCTTACTCTTACAAGAGTTCGATATTGAAATCCGAGATAAAAGAGGAGCAGAAAATCTCGCCGCTGATCATCTTTCTCGTCTTGAAAATCCCGAATTAGAAGTTCTAAATGAATCGGCCATACAAGACAACTTTCCTGATGAATATCTAATGAAGATAGATTATAATGAAATTCCATGGTTTGCAGACTATGCAAACTACTTAGTATGTGGATTCCTTGAAAAAGGATTATCGTACCAAAAATGAAAGAAATTCTTCAGTGATATAAAACACTATTTTTGGGAAGATCCACATCTGTTTAAAAGTTGTCCCGATGGAATAATACGCCGATGTGTATTCGGAGATGAAGCTAGTAAAATTTTAAACCATTGTCACACAGGACCAACAGGAGGGCATTATGGGCCTCAACTAACAGCAAGAAAAGTTTATGATGCTGGATTCTATTGGCCTACAATTTACAAAGACGCACACCTTCTTTGCAAATCCTGTGATGCTTGTCAAAGGGCTGGAAAAATAAGTCAACGTGATGAAATGCCACAAAATGTCATTCAAGTATGTGAAGTATTTGACATTTGGGGTATTGACTTTATGGGTCCATTTCCAAAATCTCATAATAATCTATATATTCTCGTAGCCATTGATTATGTATCTAAATGGGCGGAAGCACAAGCTCTCCCAACTAATGATGCACGAGTTGTAGTCAACTTTTTAAAAAGTCTTTTTGCAAGGTTTGGAACACCGAAATCTTTAATAAGTGATCGGGGAACTCATTTCTGTAATAATCAACTTGAGAAAGTTCTTAAAAGATATGGAGTAACTCATAAAATCTCCACGGCATATCATCCACAAACAAGTGGACAAGTTGAAAATACCAACCGAGCTTTAAAACGTATTCTAGAAAAAACTGTAGGAACAAATCCGAAGGAATGGTCCATTAAGTTGGAGGATGCACTCTGGGCTTTTAGAACAGCCTACAAAACTCCAATTGGAATCACACCTTTTAGACTCGTTTATGGAAAAGCATGTCATCTTCCAGTAGAAATTGAACACAAAGCATTTTGGGCTTTGAAGACATGTAATCTTGATTTACATGAAGCTGGACGTCTACGGTTAAGTCAACTAAACGGATTAGAAGAATTGAGACATGAAGCATACGAAAATTCATTAATCTATAAAGAAAGAACGAAGAAATGACATGATAAAAGAATCAGAAGTTCAAAAGAATTTAAAGAATGAGACAGAGTTCTTCTTTTCAATTCACGATTCAAGCTATTTCCTGGAAAATTAAAATCAAGATGGTCTGGACCATTCATAGTCAAAAGAGTTTTCCCATACGGAATGATAGAATTAATAAATTCAAATGGAATTGAATTTAAAGTTAATGGTCACATAGTTAAACATTACATAGATAGTCCAATGGAAGTTGACAATGAAGTTAATCACGATTTCGATACCACAGCTAACTAAGTGTGGGGAGAATCAAGTCTTTTAAAGGATAATATGTATTTCTGTTAGAGTTAGATTTTCTGTATTCGTGTAGTTCTCGAAAATGGAACCCGAATGGTCTTTCCCTAACAGACCCTAAAGAACTAGTCTTCTCCCCCCATTCTGAATTTTTATTTTTTTAGGTTTTTACGAAATGAAGACTTTCTGTGAACTAAACCATGGTCTAATGCTACACGCTTTGATCACTAAACGTAATAATGACACTTCCGAGTGAAATAGTATCAGTAATCAGAGAAAGATTGGACGGAGTAAGAAAAGAATCCAGATGCGAAGATAATAAGTTACAATTTGGTAAAGGAAAATAAAAATCCGCAGCGAAAAGAAGAGCACGACGCCTAGAAAGATGTCACAAATGCGGAAAATGGTCACATGGAGGTAAATGTTCAAATAATCAAACCTATTCAAACACCGAATTTGTTACTTTATGCAGAGACGGACCGTTCATATGTTTAGAAGAAAAAACACTGAATGCTCGAGGTTACGCCTATGTAGCCATGGAAAATCAATTAAACAGACTATCTTATGAATGGGATAGATCATATCACTAAGAATACTATCTCACAGGTAAATCTGTACGTTTTTATTTTTTATTTTCATTTTTAACCTTTTGATAATAAACACTAATTTGTTCGCTATAAAGTATTAAATTGGTATTCGATGAAATTAGGTTTGGCGACCGAAATTATTGATATCATTAAAAAATTTATTACATCACTGCGAAATTTAACGTTTATTCTTAAGGTATAAATATATTTAATCAATCAACCCAAAATATTTCAAAAATTTGTCATGAGTTAAATTAGGTCATGGAACCGAAATTACTTTACCGAAAAGAGGGCCGTATATTTTTGATAATATTTGATTGATTAAAATGGGATAAAAAGCCAAAAAGATTTTTAATTTTATTTTTACCATGTTTTTAAAATTAATATATAAATCTTAAATTAATATTGTAAACTTTGTAAAATCAATATATTTAAATTTGTCAATATTTAAAAAATTAATATTTTTAAGTTTGTATGTATAACAACAAAAATATAATATAAGTTTGGTGTGAATTTATAATATGAATTTTTAATTTAAGTTTGGTGTGAATTTATAATATAAATTTTTAAATTAAGTTTGGTGTGAATTTTTAATTTTTAAAATATGAATTTTTAATTTTATGCATTTTAAATTTAAGTGGTGTGAATTTAAAAATAAAAAAATTTACTTTATTTCGCTAAGTTAAAAATATGATTTGTAAAATTCGTCGTAAGTTGAAGACTAGGTCTTTGAACCGAAATTGCTTTACCCGAGGGAGGGACGAGAACTTTTATTATCATTATTTTTAATCTTATTGAATTAAAGTATGCCAAAAACATTAAAAAAACCCAAAAATCTTTGCTTTTAAAACCGCGCTTTAAATAGATAAATTTTAAAATTTTGTCGAAGGACGGACTAGGACATCGATCCGAAACGACCTCATCCTAAAACAAAGGAAAACAAAATTTTAAATTTATTTTATATTTGTTTTATAAGTTAAGGATTATTAAAAAAAAAAAAAAGCACCGCGACTCGCGGAGTTTGTAAGGTCCAAATGCTGCGACTCGCGGAGAGACCAAAACCCAGAAAAAAAATAAAAGGGATCGAACTGATCAGTCCACACCACCCACACACATATACTGCGAGAAAAACACCCGAAAATACACACACAAACACTCCGAAATTCGTAATTTTTAATCGTTTTTCATCAAATCTTTTACTAAAATCATGTTAAGAAGGATGCTATCAAGGAATTACTCAAGGAAAACGGTAAATTTCTACACCTAAACACCATTTAATCCGAAAATTGGTGTTCTTGAGCAATTTTTTCCCCAATTCGATTTTGATGCTTTTTAGTGTAATTATGCTTAAATTGCTTATGTATTATGCTTGTATAACCTAGATTGATGCTATTTAACATGATTAGACGCCTTAAACTTCAAATTTTGAGTAATCTAGGGTTTGTGTTCTTGAGCAATTTGGGATTTTTGATATAAACAGGTTATGGCCGATTTTTGTCATGAATTGTTGCTAAATTAAGTAGTGTAACATGTTTAGGTAGTTAAATGATCCAAAATTTGAGCTTAAACATGATTTTGAGAATTAAAGTGGACTTTTTCAAGTCTAAAATTCATGAACTTGATTTTTGAGAAGTAATGCCATTTGAAACCTGTTTAAATGCTAGTAATGATTATTTTGACATGTTATTTGAGTTGAATGCTTATGAACTTGGCGAACATTTTCGTATATGCTTATTTGAAAAAGTGTAGATTTGATAAAAATATGAAAATGAGCTTAAGTTTGATATAAATTGAACATGTCATTGTAATTATTTTGATTGATGATTTTGCTGACACTAATGCATATTTGGATGCACAAAAATTGTGTTTGATGTGTTTTGCAGACTGAAAGGGGTGAATCTTCATCCCAAGCTCGCAATGCTCCTGCTGAGAATGCGGAACAACAGGAGGTGGATAACTACTACAAACAAGATATACCTCATCCAGTTATGACATTTTCTGATATACACTTGGAAGATTTGCACCCGAATTTGAGATTTGACAGACGTTGGATAGATTATCCAAAATACCAAAGAGGCTTGCACACTCTTCATTCTAAAGCTGTTGAAGTACCTAGGGTAATAGAATGGGAACCGTTAAAATCTGTAGAATTGGCCGGGCCAATTAGGGAATTACTTACACAAAGGTATGGTAATTCTACTTTTAATGATTGGGTACGTTTATTCAACATGCGTAGACCTGTATATAAAGTATGGTGTGAAGAATTGTTGTGTAGTATAGAAATAAATGATGGGGTAACTACTTTAACCGATCGATCTTTTATTAGATTTTTGTTAGGAGGTTCGATGCGCCACATGTCTTTACTAGACATGGCTCAGGCCTTACGTATATATACGCCTGAGGAGTTAGCATCTGCCGATTGTAGAGGGTTGATATTAAATGGTAGAAAGATTGATGAAAATTTTGATACACATGGTGTATGGAGTCAAATGACTAGCCATCACCGATTTAAAGGGGGAAATTACTCTTATTTGGATATAGATAGAGCAGAGTTAAGAGTAATTCATAGGTTTTTAGCTAATTCGATTACACAAAGAGGTAAGAATAAGGAAAAGGTAAATGAACTGGATTTGTTTTACCATATGTGTATTCGAGACCCACAAAGCGCTGTAAGTATACCGTATTGTGTGGGTTATTATTTATCAGCTATGGTTAGGGGGATGAGACCGCACAGTATAATAGGAGGTGGTATATTTATTACACTAATTGCTGAGTATCTCAATGTGGATATAAGTCGGGGGGGATTATTAGTCGAAGAACCAGAACCCCGCGATACAATAGGTTTAAATGTATACCATGGTGCGAAGGTTTTGAAAAGGCGAAATAACGCCGCAGTAGCATACCATGGAAGACATCCACAGGCTGAGAGAAATCAACAGCAAGGTAATGTGGGAGGGGGAAATGAAATGACAGAAATGCAAAGGTTTATAGCTTCACAAGAGTACGAAAATGCTAGACATCGAGCATTTGAAGATTGACTAGTTCATCAAAACCAAATCATAGCTTATTGCCAACAAATAGGTAGAAACTATATTCCTACTCCAACGCCCATATTTCCTCCCTGGTCTATAGAGATGCAACCACCGTATCCTACGTATAACCCAGCCGAAGCATTCTATAACACATACGGTTATGCATGGAACCCCTACTGGTATCAGTATCATCCCTAGTGTACTTAGTTTTATTTATTTTATTATTTGTAATATTGATACATTTAATACTTATGTTGGAATTGTATTAGTTTTTATAATTTTCTAACTTTTATTATTATATTTTAATAATTTTTTAATGTGGGGTAATATACCAAACTTAAAAAATATGTACATATATTTGCAGTTTATCTTATGTATACAACAGGGTAAAACAACGCATTTTCAAAGACTGGCATTAAGTTCAGCAAAAGCAACTAATTTTGATGACAAGATGCAAAATAAATGTGATATAACAACAAGACGGAATGAACAAATGATATGAACCATTTATCATTCTGCAAACAAACACAAATATGTTTGGAAACTTTGGTAAAATTTAATCATTTCTACGCTAATCACCCTCAATAATTTAAATTGTTACTGATTTCTTGCAAATGAGGGCATTGTAAGATCTTAAGTGTGGGAAGGGGTTAAATTCTTTCGGATTTTTAAAATTTTTACTTTATACACTTGGTTACCATTAAAAATACTAGTAAAGCAGTAGTTGTATTAGAATCTACTGCTCTCTGATAATAAAGAACAGCCCTAGTCTTATATACTGACTACCCAATTCTAGTAAAAATTTTCAAAATTTTCAACTAAATGAATTTAAAATCATGTTTATACATATTTATGAACGATAAAACTAGGTGTTAACACCGAAATTATTGTTACCTCGAAAAGGACATAAATTGAGAAACAAACCAAAATGTTAGAATTCATTTAAGAATGGAATAGAGGAGAACAAAAAGGAAAAATAAAAGCCAAGTGTGGGAAAATTTACCAAGTTATTTTAAACATATGTCACATATTTCTGTAACAAATAATTGAAAATACTTTTGTTTTGAACGATAATTAACTGTTTTACCCAATTTACTGTAAGAAAGATGGATCTACACGATGAATCAATTCCATCATTAAAAGGAAGTAAAGTCTTCCGAAAAAGAAACGCGCTTCCTGATTTAGGTCATGAAGTTGTCGTCCAGACCAGCTTTAGGTTGACGAAAAACCTAGAAAAGTCATCACTAAAATCAGCAGGAAATCCACGGACCTCAGCATCAAACAGGGTGGCCAAGTGGTCAGATTTATCCTAACCATGAGAAGGATTTATCTCGTAAAATGGGGGGCACCGTGCAAATTAGCTTGATAAGACTAATAAATCAGATCCCCAGAAAGGATAATCTCCTTTAAAGATCAAAAATCAGCTTTTAAGACTGATATTACTCAATCCTAGAGATTGACCTTAAAGATTGAGAATTCAACCTCATGAAATTTAATGATATCTAAACTCGAGCTTGAACGAGAAAATATTTTGATCAAAAATTACAAACCGATTTGTTTTCTGAAAATCCATTTTCAATGCGTTCATTACCATTGAATGTAAAATCCTTGGAATTCATCTGGAATTCATTAGGTCACCTGAACCAAATCGGGTGTCAACCGTAAGAACGGTGGTTGCATAGCATGGTCAAAGACAGGACCTTGTGCCAGACTGAAAAATTATAAGGGTGAGCTTTACTATTGCTCCTACCAAGGATAGTAATTGCGTCTGACACGTTATATACCATAATTAAAAGCATGTCAGGGGACATTGCCTTAACAGTTGCTTGTTCAACGCTTTCCTTTACAACCGGACAGTAGTTTATCGAAAGGTAATATTCGGAACAAGTAAACTGGACGTGTTGCTTTCCCAATACAAGGTTAGCAAGTGGGTGACACAAAACCATAAGTTTTGAGCCAAAATTTTCAAATCTAAAACCCATCAAACCCACAAAAAGAATTTGCAAACACCGGTAAAGGGTTATTCCGGAAAACTTATCTAGGGTAAAAACTAGATTTAATTTTCAAAAGATCAAATGTTTTCATAAAGATCCAATTTCCTTAAAGGATCTAAATTTTATAGTCATGTGGGACTGTAAACCATATCATTACTACCATTATTTATACCGCCATATCAAAATCACTGATGTACAAAGTGTGAAGAATAAAGAAGTGATTCGTGTGATGTATTATATTATTTCAAGTTATGTATTGCTTGAGGACAAGCAACGTTCAAGTGTGGGAATATTTGATAATGCTAAAAACGAACATATATTTCATAGCATTATCTCTCAAGAAAGACAAGCTTTTAGTTGCAATTGTTCTATTTACAAGTGATATTCGTTTAAATAATAAAAGGTGAAGACAAAAGGCAGATTCGACGAATTGAAGACGCAAACGACCAAAAAGCTCAAAAGTACAAAATACAATCAAAGAGGTTCCAATTATTGATAAGAAACGTCTCAAAATTACAAGAGTACAAGATTCAAAATGCAAAGTACAAGATAATAAATTGTACGCAAGGATGTTCAAAAATCCAGAACCGGGACCAGAGTCAACTCTCAACGCTCGACGCAACGGACTAAAAATTACAAGTCAACTATGCACATAAATATAATATACTATGTAAATAATTACAAAAATTATTTATATATTATATTTATTTATATAATCCGTCGACAAACAAAGAGCCAAAGCTGGGTGAGCTGGAATTACAAACTCCGCGACTTGCGGAGTTTGAAAGCAAAAAATTACGCGACTCGCGGAGCCCCAATTTCAAAAACTGCCTATAAAAGCAAACGCAGTTTGATCGAAAAAATATCCATATATCAATCTCTCTATATCTATACGTAAATATTTATATTTATATTTTAATTTTAATTTTAATTTTAATTTTAATTTTAATTTTAATTTTAATTCTAATAATAAGGGTATGTTAGCGAATGTTGTAAGGGTGTAAGTCGAAATTCTGTCCGTGTAACGCTACGCTATTTTTAATCATTGTAAGTTATGTTCAACCTTTTTAATTTAATGTCTCGTAGCTAAGTTATTATTATGCTTATTTAAAACGAAGTAATCATGATGTTGGGCTAATTACTAAAATTGGGTAATTGGGCTTTGTACCATAATTGGGGTTTGGACAAAAGAACGACACTTGTAGAAATTAGACTATGGGCTATTAATGGGCTTTATATTTGTTTAACTAAATGATAATTTGTTAATTTTAATATAAAGATTTACAATTGGATGTCCCTATAAATAACCATGTACACTCGATCGGACACGATGGGCGGGGTATTTATATGTACGAATAATCGTTCATTTAACCGGACACGGGAATGGATTAATAGTCTATGGAATTATTAAAAGAGGGGTGAAATTATGTACAAGGACACTTGGCATAATTGTTAACAAAGTATTAAAACCTTGGGTTACACGCAATCGATAACCTGGTGTAATTATTAAACAAAGTATTAAAATCTTGTTATAGTTTAAGTCCCCAATTAGTTGGAATATTTAACTTCGGGTATAAAGATAATTTGACGAGGACACTCGCACTTTATATTTATGACTGATGCACTGTTATGGACAAAAACCAGACGGACATATTAAATAATCCAGGACAAAGGACAATTAACCCATGGGCATAAAGCTAAAATCAACACGTCAAACATCATGATTACGGAAGTTTAAATAAGCATAATTCTTTTATTTCATATTTAATTTCCTTTATTTTATATTTAATTGTACTTCTAATTATAGCACTTTATTTTATTGTTATTGTATTTAATTGCACTTTTAATTATCGTACTTTTTAATATCGCACTTTTATTTATCACAATTTCATTATCGTTATTTACTTTACGCTTTAAATTAAGTCTTGTATTTATTTTTAATATTTTACATTTGGTTTTAACTGCGACTTAAGTTTTTAAAATCGACAAACCGGTCATTAAACGGTAAAAACCCCCCTTTATAATAATAATATTACTTATATATATATTCGTATTTTTATAAATTAAACTAATATAGCGTTAAGCTTTGATTAAAAGATTCCCTGTGGAACGAACCGGACTTACTAAAAACTACACTACTGTACGATTAGGTACACTGCCTATAAGTGTTGTAGCAAGGTTTAAGTATATCCATTCTCTAAATAAATAAATATCTTGTGTAAAATTGTATCGTATTTAATAGTATTTCCTAGTAAAATATAAGCTATTTCATATACACCTCGCATAACATCAAAAGACCCGTCCTAATCCATAAGAACGAATACAATAACATATGATTACATCGCGAGGTACTTGATCTCTATATGATACATTTTACAAACATTGCATTCGTTTTTAAAAAGATAAACTTTCATTACATCGAAAGTTGACAGACATGCATACCATTTCATAATATCCAACCATAAATGATCTAATCTGTCATTTACTTAATCATAATCTTTACTAAACTCAACGACTTGAATGCAACGTCTTTTGAAATATGCCATAAATGATTTCAAGTAATATCTTTAAAATGAACAAATGCACAGCGGAAGATTTCCTTAATACATGAGAATAAACATGCTTTAAAGTGTCAACCAAAAGGTTGGTGAGTTCATTAGTTTATCGTAATCAATCATTTCCATAATTTTAATAGACCACAAGATTTCCTTTATTCAATAATCATACACTCGCAAGTGCTTAAAAATCATTCATATGGATTGAACACCTGGTAACCGACATTAACATAATGCATATAGAATATCCCAAAATAGAAATCCATCTATATAATATAAACTCGAAGTACTAAAGCATACCATTTTCCAGTATGGGGGGAGTTAGTGCCCGTAGATCTACCTTTAGGATTCGCGTCAATTAGGTGTCTGTTCCCTAATTTTTAGGTTACCAAGCTAAAAGGGGTGATATTCGATTCGATAATCCAACCATAGAATGTAGTTTCGATTACTTGTGTCTATTTCGTAAAACATTTATAAAAGCAGCGCATGTATTCTCAGTCCCAAAAATATATATTGCAAAAGCATTTAAAAGGGAGCAAATGAAACTCACGATACGATATTTTGTAGTAACATATAGGTACGACGGAACTGAACAATGCAGGGTTGGCCTCGGATTCACGAACCTATATCAAGTATATATATATATATATATATATATATATATATATATATATATATATATATATATATTAACACACATAATAACAATTAACAAGTTTAATATGATAAATATACTCCTTATATTAATAATTTATATGTTATATTAATAATTAAATAACTTATTTTTATTCTATATATCTTAAGTGGTTAATATTTATTTTCATGATACATTTATTAATATTAATATAGTAAATATTTATTTAAGTAGTTTATTCTATTAGGGTTTATATATGAAAAAATATATTTATATATTAATTGATATATCTTATATACAGTTTAATTAATATCCTCTTAATAATAAAAATATAGTAATATTAATATTAATATTAATATTAATATTTTTGTAATGTATTTTTTATATAAAAATATCTATTTGTAATACTACTGACACTGATAAGAATGATGATAATAATGATAATAATAACAGTGTTAATAAAAATAATCAGATTTTTCATAACTTCGTGTTTAATTTCTAAACTTATAACTTCAGTTCCTATAACTTAATTTCATAGTCATATTCATAATTGTACATGTATTCATATAATTTTATAATTATTTTCCATAATTTTACCATAATAACTTTTATTATTAATTTTATAATATAACTTTTATTTACATGTTCATAATTATGTTAATAATAATAACAATAATAATAATACTAATAATAATAATAATAATAATAATAATAATAATAATAATAATAATAATTATAATAATAATAATAATAATAATAATAATAATAATAATAATAATAATAATAATAATAATAATAATAATGATAAATATCGTAATAATAGGTAATAATAGGATGATGAAAATTATACCATTCTAATCATCCTCGCCATACGATTAACATATCTATCGTCATCATTTTCAAAATCATAACATCATAAACTTTTCGTCTTCATCACCATACATTAACATTCATCATCGTTTAACGTATCATTCATTTTCATAAATCGCCATCTTTATATCATGGGTTACCATTCCACAAAAATTACTTCAAAACACATTGGGCCGTCCAAGAAAGATAACCAGGCCCAAAACGAGTTAGTCCATTAAAACTCAAAAGATCACGAGGCCCAACAGAGAAGCAGAAAATGGCTCACGGCCTAGCAACAAAAAGAAAACCGAAGCCCAATCAGAAAAATAATTACTTTGGCCCTGCTTCAACAATTTAGAAGCCCAACATATCCAAAAGCTTACGGCCCAAATAACAAAGTGAATGTTTTTAAATGAAAATGGTAGCAGCAAAAATGTGAAGGGTTTCGTGGTTTATAGCTATCGACCACCAAAAAGAAAACCCGTTGATTACTCATCATCAATGTGTCCTCCATCAATCACCATCATTATCAAATTATTTTCGCTAATCTTCTTCATCATTCATGGTTTTCTTGACAGAAAAACATAACCATCAAAACAACGAACAAAAAAATAACCAAAGGTATTCGTTGGATTTGATTCTGGGTTTGTAGGTTTCAATGGTTTCGTCCGTCAATAGCAAAAAGGAAACAGAAGTATACAGTTGTTGTAGCAGTGAGCATAAAGAAAAATTGCAGGTTGTTAATGGTGGTTTAATGGTTGTCGAGCAACTAGAAGTAGAAACAGGTACGCATAGCAGTAATCGTAGTGAGTCAAACAAGGAGATGATTGTGTTGGTAACGAATTTAAATAAGGAAACAATGGTAGTGGGTTTATGGTGGTTATAGCTAGGTGGTGAGAGTAGCGTATGGTTGGGTTGTAGTCTTTGTATATAAGTACACAACAAGTGTGTTTGAATGGTGTACGTCTTATTTGTTGATAACAGCTACCGTATCCAACTAAACCGAAGATTTTTGGTTTATTTATATTGATCGAACAGAAGCAAATAGCAGCTGTGAGGAAACACATAAGGTTTCAATTTGGGTTGTTAGAGGTGAGGTTTATGCTCGGAAGGATTAACAATCGAATGGTTTGATTTTTAGAATGTACATCGAATCACCAAAGAGAACAAGAAGATGTTTAGTTTTGGTTTGGGATTTAATAGAAGTAGTTGCAGTAGCGAAGTTGGCATAAGGATAGTAGCAATAGATGATAACATCAGAGTTTTGTGGGTGTTTGGATGTTTGGATAATCGTTGAATTCGATTAATGGTGGGTTATGGTGGTGTTTCGTGGATTCAAAGAAACAGAAGATGGTTGTAAGTTCGATGTGTCGTTCGAGTATGGTTTGCTCTCGACTCAAGTAATCTCAAAAGATGGTAGATGGGTGGCCGAACAGGAACACTCGTAGTAGTAAATAGATAATGGTTCTTGGTTATGATGGTTTGGAGAAAATGATGCAAGTGTTTCATGATGGTGATGATTAATCATAGATGTCTGTAAAGAAGTTGGTCTTTTTACTTGCATACATGAAACACTTAGATTTATAGATATAGATATTGATATAATATAATATATAATAGATATAATATAATATTGATAATGGATTGTGAAATGTAAGACCCAAATATTTATTGTACATAATGTATTTAAGGTGTACTATGTGTGTATGGAGTGTGCACAACATGTAGGTGTTGCTTGCTCGACCGTCGAAGGAAAACTGGACGTTGTTTGAGGTACAAGGTGTGTACGTACCTTTTCAACCCCAAATAAAGTTTGTGTTGATGTTTCAAAGCCTTACCATTGGAAAGAAAATCTTATTACGTTTCCAACGATATTTGATTCATCGAAAACGGAGCTACGGTCAAAAAGTTATGGCCAAAACAAGTTTCTGAAATCTGACCTGCAGAGTGGAGCGGCGCTCCACAATGTGGCGCGGCGCGCCGAATGGGTCAGAAGCAATTTTCAGCCTTTTTAAAGGCTTTAAATGAAGGGTACTTTGGTCTTTTCACTTGGGGACGGTTTGGGGTCATCAAAACTGATCCTTTGATCAGTTTGGATCATATTTCACTCATCAAACACTCTCATCTTCAAACCCTAGAGTGAGAGGAGAGTTTTAGAGAGAGAGAGCTCCAATTGGAGAAGAAGAAGGGTGTTTCGGGTCAAACCTCGAGTATTAAAGTTGTTCCACTCGTCAACGGCATCATTTTGGCGGTATTGGTAAGTTCTAACTCCGAATTTCATTGTTGATTTTGCTATTCAAAGTTAGGGTTTGAACTTGATTTGTTAATAAACCCATTTAGACTCATGAAGTGACTTTAGTGATGCTAGTAATCGGGTTTATTGTTATTGTTGGTGGATTTCGGTTTGGTGAACAAATTGGTTATGTTTAGAACTTGAAATTGGGTTTAATCACTAGGTTTAGTGATTGTGGAAGTATTGAAACCTATTTAGGGTTATTTGGTTGACTAACTTTGACTTTGGGTCAAATTAGGGTTTGGTGGTGATTATGACCCAATTGGCGATTTAACAAAGTTTATAAACTTAAAATGGATTAAGTTGAAGTGTTAAACCGAGTTAAATATGTTTTGGTATCAAAACTTGCTAATAGCGTGATATTGACTTCTTATGGGTCAAACTAGGGTTTAAGTGTCATTTTGGGCAAGATAGGTGTTTAACACCTATGATCGGGTTTAATTGGCGTATTAAGACCATTCTCACTTGTGTTAGTGATTATTGGTTAATTTTGGGCGCGTTTTGTACTTGGAAGTGCATTTGGGTCAAATTTGCACTAAGTGTCAATTTGGGTTGATTTGTGAATCCATTCTAAGTGTATTGTTGTAATTATGATAATGGAATAGGTATTTTCCATTGGCGAGTCGCAGATTATTTGGAAGCTTTCATCAAGACTTCAAGGTGAGTGTTAATATCCTATATGCATATGTATGTGTAGGATGGGTGCGGGTCGGGTGAAGTGATTCTCGGCTTTAGAGCTCACTTCACATATAGGTGGATTTGATGGACTTGTGCATAGGTCCAATTGGCACGGTTGTGCGTTTTGGTTGACTACCTTTGGCAAAGTACACATTTTGGGTGTACGTTATCACACGTGGTTGTGAGTGGAATAATTATGCGTGTATGTATGTAATGTATTTAATTGTGTTGTACGGATGTGGTATTGTCGCGTTGTTTAAGACACCACGTTCTATGAAACGAGTAGTATTGTCGCGGTGTTTAAGACACTACTCATTGTGGAATTGACGAGTAGTATTGTCGCGGTGTTTAAGACACTACTCATTGTGTAATTGACTTGTGGTATTGTCGCGGTGTTTAAGACACCACAATGTCATGGGAGTGGAAGTGTCGCGGTGTTCAAGACACCACTCATTGTATTGAATGAAGTGTGGATTCGTCGCGGTGTTTAAGACGCCACATTGTTGTAAGGGTGAGTTAGTCGCGGTGTTTAAGACATCACCCGGGGGACTAGTGATTACGCGGTGTGTAAGTAACACTAGTGGATGTTATGAACTCCAACGGACTTTCATGTACCGTTCTCTTGTGTACTTGGTTAACCATGGTTGTATGAGTTATGTATTGGCATATTTAATTATGAACTATATGCTTTTGGTATTGCTAGCTATTGTGGACTTGCGGTTATTGGTATATGCACAATATGTTGCATGATTGTCGAATTGCTAATTCGTGATTAATGTTGTGTTGTCGTGATGTAGTTAACCCTCCGGGGGTAGTTATTGGCGTTGTTCACATTGACGTTGGTGAACTTACCTTATTGATGGTATTATTAGCTTGTTGCTTAGTGATCGTATGGTATACTTAGATTAGCTTGCCTTTAGGCTTGGACGCTCCGGTATGCGGTATTTGTTTATTTATGTGGCGTGTCCATTTTATGCATATATATGTATGTAGTATATTATCATTCACTAAGCGTTAGCTTACCCTCTCGTTGTTGACTCTTTTTATAGATTGCATGCGGATTGGTGGCTCGGGTAAGCGCGAGGACTAGAAGACTTGCATAGTTGCTTTAGAGACTTGCTTTTGGATTGTTTAGGATTGGGTAGCGTATCCCCAATCGCCATGCTCGGCTTCGTTTTGTATTAAAAGTCTTATGGTCAAATATTGCATTTTGGTACTCAAGGGGTAATTTGGGTCGTTGTGGGACCCGCTCCGTAAATTTGATTTTATTAATTAAACGTGTTAGTTTTTCATATATGAATTTATGGTTAAAAGCGTTTTAGCTAAAAATGTCGGGAACACCTCAAACATTTTCGTTAAATTGACTTCCGGGGACAGCGGGCTGTCCAGGTGGTTTGGCGCGCCGCGCACCCACCTGGCGCGCCGCGCAAATGAACTGCACCAGAAAATTTTTTTTATGTTGTGAAATTTAACGGGAATTGTCGTGGTTTGGTTTGGGTTGTTACAAGTGGTATCAGAGCATGGTCTAAGGGATTTAGGTGACTTGAGATAGGTGCCTAGACTTAGACTTTTGTGTGTGCTTAAATTGTTGCGGGACTTGTAGGATTTCGGGTCGGAATGGGTTTAGTTAGTGCCTTGTTTATAGGTCGACTAACGTATATATTAGTAATGCGGATATTATTAATATGCTTTTGTGTTGTGGTAATAATTCCCGCGTGTGTTTGTATCGCGTAGAATTTTGGTTGTGTTTGTTCTTATCATCGAGCGAGGCGGTCGTTGTACTAACGAGTCGATGCGGCATGTGTGCGTAATAAGAACTTACAAACCTTATTACGGGTACAAATCGTGTCTAACAAGTGATGTACGACGAGTGTTTAGCAAGATGGGACGGTGTTGTGCGTGCGGTTTTATACGTTCGTGGACTAATCATTTTGCATTCTTTTGAATGACGACGCGAAACGAGACCGAGGCGAATGACGCGGAGTTTAACGCTAGAGTTGCGGCCGCCGTTGCGGAGCAAATGGGTGCGTTGGAAGAAAGAATGGAAAGGAGGTATTCCGAACTTCAAAGTAGTAGTGAAATGGAGCGTTATCTTAAGAGCTTCATGAGGACTAAATCCCCGATGTATGACGGAAAGTCGGATCCTTTGGTGAGCACAACTTGGATTTCGGACGTCGAAGGGTGTTTCCGTACTATTGATTGCCCTCCCGAGAGAAAGACGAGACTCGCTACGAGTTTGTTGCGGGGTAGGGCGAGGGATTGGTTGGATGGTAAGATTGATCTTGTCGGTGGTGAAACGTTTATGGCCTTATCGTGGGACGAATTTAAGGAGGAATTCTTCGAGGAATTCCGGACTTCGGCCGATTTGTGGGAATTGCGTAATGAGTTGCGAAACTTGCGACAAGGATCTATGGATTTGAGTACTCTCAAGACGACCTTTATGGCGAAGGCTCGTTTTTGTCCGGAGTATTTGGGAAGTGATCGTTTATTAATGGGGGATTTCTATCGGACTTTGAATGACGACTTGAAAAGAAAAATTAGACGTGGTCAAGCGAAATCGTTTTCGGAATTATTCGACTTGGCTAGGGGTTTCGAGTCGCATACACGATCGAAGAAGGGTGAGCCTTCAAGGGATAGAAGGGTTGTTTCTTATGGTGCTCCGAGTAAGAGGACTAAGGGTCCGAGTGTGAGCACGGGTGGTACGCGGACGAGTATATCGAATTCTAGCGCGTCTAGATGTTACAATGGTGGCATGAGGGGTCACAAGTCTTGGGAATGTTCGATGCTGTTTAAGTTTGAGTTGTTAATGCCTTGTGTTGTGCATATTGTTGTTATGGGTGACGTTCCTAATGGAAGTACCCTATGGTGACGTTTGATTGTCGGGCGAAGGGCGTAAGACTTGGTGCAACCAAGCATTCCTTGATATTTGAGAAATGTTTCTACCAAGCCACGGAAATGGTTTTGGTGTTCGATTGTTAAGCGCGTGTTCGCTTTTATGTTGAAGTGATGAACCATGAGGTTCGTCGGGTGGTTGGAACCCTTGAGATCGAGTGTTTTTAATCTCGATGTGTGTTGGTAATGGAGTCTACATGATGCAACATTAGGTGCCTCTTTTATACCTACTAGCGTGGTGATAATGCTAAAAACGAACATATATTTCATAGCATTATTCCTCAAGAAAGACAAGCTTTTAGTTGCAATTGTTCTATTTACAAGTGATATTCGTTTAAATAATAAAAGGTGAAGACAAAAGACAGATTCGACGAATTGAAGACGCAAACGACCAAAAAGCTCAAAAGTACAAAAGACAATCAAAAAGGTTCCAATTATTGATAAGAAACGTCTCAAAATCACAAGAGTACAAGATTCAAAACGCAAAGTACAAGATATTAAATTGTACGCGAGGACGTTCGAAAAACCGGAACCGGGACCAGAGTCAACTCTTAACGCTCGACGCAACGGACTAAAAATTACAAGTTAACTATATATATAAATATAATATAATATATAATTAATTATATTAATTATATATATATTATATATATATATTTAAAACCGTCGGCAGCAGGAAACTCCAAGGGTGTAAACTGAAAATACCTCTCCGCGACTCGCGGAGTTTGAAGGCCATTTTGCCGCGAGTCGCGGAGCCCCAAATTTCAAGTCTGGCTATAAATCAACCCGAATTCTGATCAAAATCATCATCATATTTTCATCTCTCTCTCAATATATACGAGTAATATATATTTATATTTATAATTTATATTTTAATTTTAATTATAATTCTAATAATAAGGGTATGTTAGCGAATGTTGTAAGGGTGTAAGTCGAAATTCTGTCCGTGTAACGCTACGCTATTTTTAATCATTGTAAGTTATGTTCAACCTTTTTATATTAATGTCTCGTAGCTAAGTTATTATTATGCTTATTTAAAACGAAGTAATCATGATGTTGGGCTAATTACTAAAATTGGGTAATTGGGCTTTGTACCATAATTGGGGTTTGGACAAAAGAACGACACTTGTGGAAACTAGGCTATGGGCTATTAATGGGCTTTATATTTGTTTAACTAAATGAAAGTTTGTTAATGTTAATATAAAGATTTACAATTGGGCGTCCCTATAAATTACCATATACACTCGATCGGACACGATGGGCGGGGTATTTATATGTACGAATAATCGTTCATTTTACCGGACACGGGAATGGATTAATAGCCACTAGAATAATTAAAACAGGGGTGAAATTACATTCAAGGGTAATTGGTGTAATTGTTAACAAAGTAGTAAAACCTTGGTTTACACGCAGTCGATAACCTGGTGTATTCATTAAACAAAGTATTAAAACCTTGTTACAATTCGAATCCCCAATTAGTTGGAATATTTATCTTCGGGTATAATAATAATTTGACAAGGACACTTGCAATTTATATTTATGACTGATGGACTGTTATGGACAAAAACCAGACGGACATATTGAATAATCCAGGACAAAGGACAATTAACCCAAGGGCATAAAACTAAAATCAACACGTCAAACATCATGATTACGGAAGTTTAAATAAGCATAATTCTTTTATTTCATATTTAATTTCCTTTATTTTATATTTAATTGCACTTCTAATTATCGCACTTTTATTTATTGTTATTTTATTTAATCGCACTTTTAATTATCGTACTTTTAATTATCGCAATTTAATTTTATCGCATTTTTATTATTCGCAATTTCATTATCGTTATTTACTTTACGCTTTAATTTAAAGTCTTGTATTTATTTTATATTTTACATTAGGTTTTAACTGCGACTAAAAGTTTTAAAATCGACAAACCGGTCATTAAACGGTAAAAACCCCCCTTTATAATAATAATATTACTTATATATATATTTGTATTTTTATAAAAGTAAACTAATATAGCGTTGAGCTTTGTTTAAAGATTTCCCTGTGGAACGAACCGGACTTACTAAAAACTACACTACTGTACGATTAGGTACACTGCCTATAAGTGTTGTAGCAAGGTTTAAGTATATCCATTCTATAAATAAATAAATATCTTGTGTAAAATTGTATCGTATTTAATAGTATTTTCTGCTAAAATTTAATAGTATTTTATACCCCTCTGCTCTGACATCAAGTATTTTTGGCGCCGCTGCCGGGGAAAGTATCTTAAAAGCCGGAAGCGCAACGCTAATATATAAAAAAAAAAATTAAAATTTTAGTTACTTTTATTAAAAATTCGCTTTTGTAAAAATACGTTTTAAATATTCAAAAATATAAAAAGAAAAACAAAAATATAAGTATTTTTAGGATTTTGTTAAATATTTAAGTTTTATAAGTTTCTTTGTTTTTATTTTAGTTTATAAAAATATAAGTTTTAATTTTAATATCTTTTATTTAATTAAAAAACACAAAACAAAATAAAAAAAAAAAAAAATATAAAGAAAAACGCGTAAAAAGTAAGTCCTGTCAACTGAATTCCTGAACCCCGCGACTCGCGGGGTTTTCCTCTTTATATGCCGCGACTCGCGGAGACCCTCTGACACACGGACAAAAACCCTAATCACGGGTTATTTTTAATTATTATTATTATTAAAACCTAAATATTATTATTATTATTATTAATTTTAGTTTTATTTTACTTTTTACTTTTTATTTATATATTTTAGTTAAATTAGTTTTATTAAATTGTAAAATTAGTAGTTTTATTAAATAAATAATATAAAAATAATATTTTTATAAAAATTGTACTTTTTACAACTTTTTATATATTTTTATATTTTGTACCTTTTTAATCGCTGTAGCGTAATATTTATATTTTTAGCTCATAATTAATTTTAAACTTAGTCTTTGCTATAGTTATTTTTACTCCTATATTTTTAGGCTTTGCCGTAGAATTCCTTAAGTGCTTTTTCTTTAGACTAAGATTTAGGTGCTTTAGAATTTTGCGACGCCTTTTTAAGTTTTAGTTTCTTTTTAAGTTATTTCCATTTGGGATTTAGTTTTTCCTGTAAGCTTTAATATTTTTAGACCTTTTACTATGTATCAATTATCATTTCAATTAGTAATTTCAATTTGCGATTATAATTTTAAGTTAGTTGTAGTAATAAGGTTAAATTAGTTGAGTATTTTTAAGTTTTGATAAGTTTCTTTTATTTTTCCGTCACCTTTTATTTTTCAACCATTTTTTTTCTTTTTCGACATTTTTCGACGCGCAATCTTTTTCTCTCTTATTTCTCGCTATTCTAGTTTTTAGGACTTAGATTTTTTCTACTTCTTATCTAAATTTCTAAAAATTACGAAAATTTATTTTAAGTGGTTAAATTAATAGACATCAAAATTTTCTGGTTCGTAGTAATAGTTGGATTTGTACGTGGACCGGGTTATTGGAGCCAAACAGTCCTCAATTATATTGAGACCAAACGAATCCTGCCCCTCTGCTGCATCTTTTGGCTATTCGAAACGTGGGCAAAATCAGAAAAGTCTATTGATTGGATAACTTATTATAATTTTTCTTTCCTTTTTAAAACTAATAGGATATTCAGTGAATGCACCGAGCAAGACGTTCACCACCTGTAACTCGATCAAGACATCGTTTAACAAATATAACCGCCGTTGATTTTTCTTTAGAATCGTCATCCAGTCGACCAAGTACTTCAGTTCAAATTTCCGATAATCCAGTTTTTGAAACAAACCTAACAATTGAGAATCCAGAAAATATTCAGGAACGGTTCGTAGATCCTGAACCATTAAACTTTCCTCCGGAACCACCAATCATTCAAACAGAGATTGTTGAGGAACGAACTATTAAATCAGAATCATCTAGTGATACCAATTCAACAAATTCAATTATGGAGAATCTGGAACCTTTAAGTATGGAAGACCGAATGAGAGCTAAACGCACTGGCCAAGGTCACGCAATTACTCATCCAGACATTAATGCGCCAGATTATGAAATCAAAGGACAAATTCTACACATGGTGACTAATCAATGCCAATTTAGTGG
This sequence comes from Rutidosis leptorrhynchoides, assembly GCF_046630445.1. NCBI lineage: Eukaryota > Viridiplantae > Streptophyta > Magnoliopsida > Asterales > Asteraceae > Rutidosis > Rutidosis leptorrhynchoides. The sequence goes on along the minus strand of NC_092340.1, from coordinate 89,590,065 downwards.
TGCGCCGAAGGAAGATCCAAATGAACATCTACGTACCTTTAATAGGATCTGCACACTATTTAAAATACGAGAAGTGGAGGATGAACAGATATATCTCATGTTATTTCCCTGGACTTTAAAGGGAGAAGCCAAAGATTGGTTGGAATCGTTACCTGAAGGGGCGATCGATACATGGGATGTTTTAATTGACAAATTTCTTAAACAATTCTTTCCTGCATCTAAAGCCGTAAGACTTCAAGCAGAAATTGTTACGTTCACACAGAAGCCAAATGAAACTCTATATGAGGCGTGGACAAGATATGGAAAGTTGTTAAGAGGATGTCCGCAACATGGTTTAGACACCTGTCAAATAGTACAAATATTCTACCAAGGATGCGACATCACTACAAGAAAAGACATAGATATAGCAGCTGGTGGTTCTATTATGAAGAAAACCGAAACTGATGCTTACAAAATTATTGATAATACTGCTTCCCACTCACATGAGTGGCACCAAGAAAAAGATATCATTAGATCATCTAAAGCAGCTAGAGCCGATTCTAGCCATGACTTAGATTCCATTTCCGCAAAGATAGATGCTGTGGAGAGACGAATGGAAAAGATGACTAAGGATATTCACTCAATACGAATTAGTTGTGAGCAGTGTGGAGGACCACATTTGACAAAAGATTGTCTCAGTATTGAATTAACAATGGAACAAAGAGAGAATATTTCATACATAAACCAAAGGCCTGGAAATAATTATCAGAATAATTATCAACCGCCAAGACCGATTTACAATCAAAACCAGAATTATAACCGAAATATTCCATACAATAACCAACAAGGTCCTAGCAATCAACAAGTATCCAATAATACTTACAATCAGCAAAGACCTAATTTTCAAAACAAACCACCACAACAAACCGATGATAAAAAGCCGAATTTAGAAGATATGATGACGAAGCTAGTTGAAACTCAAACGCAGTTTTTCACATCTCAAAAACAAACCAATGAACAAAATGCTCAAGCATTTAGAAATCAACAAGCTTCTATTCAAAATCTGGAACAAGAAGTAAGTAACCTAGCAAGGTTAATAGGTGAAAGAAAACCGGGAAGTTTACCTAGTGATACAAATGCTAACCCCCGGAATGAAACAGCTAAAGCCATTACCACAAGAAGTGGTACAACACTTAAACCACCTGAAATACCTGTAACTTCTGATGAAACTATTCCTACTCCACAAGAACCACAACCTGATCAAGATAAGGAAAAAGAACCGGTAGTTGAAAAGGTTAATGAAGATAACACAGTTAAGGATAAACCTTATGTTAAACCATATCAACCACCACTTCCTTACCCGAGTAAAATGAAGAAGGAAAAACTTGAAGCCGAGCAATCCAAATTCTTGGATATGTTTAAACAGATAAATGTAAATCTTCCTTTCATTGATGTAATTTCAGGAATGCCAAGGTATGCTAAATTCTTGAAAGATCTAATCACAAATAGAAAGAAAATGGAAGAACTCTCGGCTGTTACTATGAATGCTAATTGTTCAGCAGTGCTGTTGAATAAGATACCAGAAAAACTATCTGATCCAGGAAGTTTCACAATTCCATGTTTTCTGGGTAGCCTTAGTTCAATAGAAGCATTGGCAGACTTAGGTGCTAGTATAAATCTAATGCCATATTCACTATACGCTAAACTAGACCTTGGAGAATTGAAACCAACCAGAATAAGCATACAACTAGCCGATAGATCAATAAAATATCCTAGAGGGATAATGGAGAACATGCTAGTTAAAGTTGGTACTTTAGTATTTCCAGTAGATTTTGTTGTTTTGGACATGGAAGAAGATTCTCAAGTTCCTCTCATATTAGGAAGACCATTTTTAAACACGGCTAAAGCAATGATAGACGTGTTCGGTAAGAAACTGACCCTAAGTATAGAGGATGAGAGTGTCACCTTTTCAGTTGATAGAGCAATGCAACAACCACAATCTGCAGATGATACATGTTATTATATTCAAACTATAGATGCACATGCAGAATTATTAGAAGAATTTCCAGAATTACAAGGAACAGGAGAATGTTCTTTAGGAGAAGGTAATGAACCAATTGATGAAGCTGAAATGTTAGCTACACTTATAGCTAATGGATATGAACCAACAACAGAAGAAATTCAAATGCTAAAAGAAGAAGACAGATATCGATATAAATCATCAATAGAAGAACCTCCGAAATTAGAGTTAAAGCCACTTCCAAACCATTTGGAATACGCTTATTTACATGGTGAATCTGAATTACCTGTAATAATATCGTCTTCTCTTACTGAAAATGAGAAATCACAACTCATTTCTGTGTTGAAAGCTCATAAACCAGCCATTGCATGGAAGATTCATGATATTAAAGGAATAAGTCCTTCGTATTGCACACATAAAATCCTTATGGAAGAAGGTCATAAAACGTATGTGCAACGCCAACGAAGACTAAATCCTAATATGCAAGATGTAGTTAAGAAAGAGATTATTAAACTGCTAGATGCAGGTTTGATATATCCAATCTCTGATAGTCCATGGGTAAGCCCAGTTCAATGCGTGCCTAAGAAGGGTGGCATGACTGTCATTACAAATGAGAAAAATGAGCTTATTCCTACTAGGACTGTAACAGGATGGCGTGTATGTATTGATTATAGAAAATTAAATGACGCCACCAGAAAAGATCACTTTCCCTTACCTTTCATAGATCAAATGTTGGAAAGATTAGCCGGAAATAGTTACTATTGTTTTCTAGATGGATTTTCCGGATATTTTCAAATTCCAATAGCACCCGAAGACCAAGAGAAAACCACATTCACGTGCCCTTATGGTACTTTTGCTTACAAACGCATGCCATTTGGACTTTGTAACGCCCCTGCAACCTTTCAAAGGTGTATGATGACAATTTTTCACGACATGATAGAAGAATGCATGGAAGTATTCATGGATGACTTTTCAGTCTTCGGTGATACATTTAAATCATGTCTAGTTAATCTGGAACGAATGCTAATTAGATGCGAAAAATCAAATCTAGTACTTAATTGGGAGAAATGCCATTTCATGGTTAAAGAAGACATCGTTCTTGGACATAAAATTTCAAAAGAAGGAATTGAAGTGGATAGAGCTAAAGTAGATGTAATTGCTAAACTTCCACATCCCACCAATGTTAGAGGAGTTAGGAGTTTTCTAGGGCATGCCGGTTTTTACCGACGTTTCATAAAAGATTTTTCTAAAATTGCCACTCCTATGAATAAACTCCTAGAAAAGGATGCGCCATTCATCTTTTCAGATGAATGTATCAAATCTTTTAATATTCTTAAAGAAAAACTCACTAATGCGCCGATCATGATAACACCAAATTGGAATCTACCATTTGAACTAATGTGCGATGCAAGTGATTTTGCAATGGGAGCCGTTTTAGGACAAAGGATTGAAAAACGATTTCAACCTATATATTATGCTAGTAAGACATTACAAGGAGCACAAACGAACTATACAACTACTGAAAAAGAACTCCTTGCTATTGTCTTTGCTTTTGACAAATTTCGATCATATCTCGTTCTAGCAAAAACGGTGGTCTATACCGACCATTCTGCTCTTAGATACCTATTTTCAAAACAAGATGCTAAACCAAGATTAATCCGTTGGATCTTACTCTTACAAGAGTTTGATATTGAAATCCGAGATAAAAAGGGAGCAGAAAATCTCGCCGCTGATCATCTTTCTCGTCTTGAAAATCCCGAATTAGAAGTTCTGAATGAATCAGCCATACAAGACAACTTTCCTGATGAATATCTATTGAAGATAGATTATAAAGAAATCCCATGGTTTGCAGACTATGCAAACTACTTAGTTTGTGGATTCCTTGAAAAAGGATTATCGTACCAGAGACGAAAGAAATTCTTCAGTGATATAAAACACTATTTCTGGGAAGATCCACATCTGTTTAAAAGTTGTCCCGATGGAATAATACGCCGATGTGTATTTGGAGATGAAGCTAGTAAAATTTTAAACCATTGTCACACAGGACCAACAGGAGGGCATTATGGGCCTCAACTAACAGCAAGAAAAGTTTATGAAGCTGGATTCTATTGGCCTACAATTTACAAAGACGCACACCTTCTTTGCAAATCCTGTGATGCATGTCAAAGGGCCGGAAAAATAAGTCAACGTGATGAAATGCCACAAAATGTCATCCAAGTATGTGAAGTATTTGACATTTGGGGTATTGACTTTATGGGTCCATTTCCAAAATCTCATAATAATCTATATATACTCGTAGCCATTGATTATGTATCTAAATGGGCGGAAGCACAAGCTCTCCCAACTAACGATGCACGAGTTGTAGTCAACTTTTTAAAACGTCTTTTTGCAAGGTTTGGAACACCGAAAGCTTTAATAAGTGATCGGGGTACTCATTTCTGTAATAATCAACTTGAGAAAGTTCTTAAAAGATATGGAGTAACTCATAAAATCTCCACCGCATATCATCCACAAACAAGTGGACAAGTTGAAAATACCAACCGAGCTTTAAAACGTATTCTAGAGAAAACCGTAGGATCAAATCCAAAGGAATGGTCCATTAAATTGGAGGATGCACTCTGGGCTTTTAGAACAGCCTACAAAACTCCAATTGGAACCACACCTTTTAGACTTGTGTATGGAAAAGCATGTCATCTTCCAGTAGAAATTGAACACAAAGCATTTTGGGCTTTGAAGACATGTAATCTTGATTTACATGAAGCCGGACGTCTTCGATTAAGTCAACTAAACGAATTAGAAGAATTAAGACATGAAGCATACGATAATTCGTTAATCTATAAAGAAAGAACGAAGAAATGGCATGATAAAAGAATCAGAAGTTCAAAAGAATTTAAAGAAGGAGACAGAGTTCTTCTTTTCAATTCACGATTCAAGCTATTTCCTGGAAAATTGAAATCAAGATGGTCTGGACCATTCATAGTCAAAAGAGTTTTCCCATACGGAACGATAGAATTAATAAATTCAAATGGGATTGAATTTAAAGTTAATGGTCACAGAGTTAAACATTACATACAGGGTCCGATGGAAGTCGACAACGAAGTTAATCACAATTTCGACACCACAGCTAACTAAGTGTGGGGAGAATCAAGTCTTTAAAGGATAATATGTATTTCTGTTAGAGTTAGATTGTCTGTTTTCGAGTAGTTCTCGAAAATGGAACACGTATGGTCTTTCCCTAGCAGACCCTAAAGAACTAGTCTTCTCCCCCCATTCTGAATTTTTATTTTTTTTAGGTTTTTACAAAATGAAGACTGCCTGTGAATTAAACCATGGTCTAATGCTACACGCTTTGATCACTAAACGTAATAATGACATACTACCGAGTGAAATAGTATCAGTAATCAGAGAAAGAATGGACGGAGTTAGAAAAGGATCCAGATGCGAAGATAATAAGTTACAATTTGGTAAAGGAAAATCAAAATCCGCAGCGAAAAGAAGAGCACGACACCTAGAAAAATGTCACAAATGCGGAAAATGGTCACATGGAGGTAAATGTTCAAATAATCAAACCTATTCAAATACCGAATTTGTTACTTTATGCAGAGACGGACCGTTCATATGTTTAGAAGAAAAGACAATGAATGCTCGAGGTTACGCCTATGCAGCCATGGAAGACCAATTAAACCGACTATCTTATGAATATAATAGATCATATAACTAAGAAATCTATTTCACAGGTATGTCTGTACAGTTTTTATTCTTATATTTATTTTTAACCTTTTGATAATAAACGCTAATTTGTTCGCTAAAAAGTATTAAATTGGTATTGAATAAAATTAGGTTTGGCGACCGAAATTATTGATATCATTCAAAAATTTATTACATCACTGCGAAATTTAACGTTTATTCTTAAGGTATAAATATCTTTAATCAATCAACCCAAAATATTTCAAAAATTCGTCATGAGTTAAATTAGGTCTTGGAACCGAAATTACTTTACCAAAAAGAGGGGCGCATATTTTTGATAATATTTGATTGATTAAAGTGGGATAAAAAGACAAAAAGATTTTTAATTTTATTTTTACCATGTTTTTAAAATTAATATTTAAATCTTAAATTAATATTGTAAACTTTGTAAAAACAATATTTTTAAAATTGTAAATATTTGAAAAATTAATATAAGTTTGGTATGAATTTATGAATTTTTAAATTAAGTTTGGTGTGAATTTTTAAGTTTTAAAATATGAAATTTTAATTTTATGCATTTCAAATTTTAAGTTTGGTGTGAATTTTGAATTTTTAATATTAATTTTGAATTTTATATTTAAGTTGTGTGAATTTAAAAACAAAAATTTACTTTATCTCATTAAGTTAAGAATATGATTTTTAAAATTCGTCGTAAGTTGAAGACTAGGTCTTTGAACCGAAATTGCTTTACCCGAGGAAGGGACGAGAACTTTTATTATCATTATTTTTAATCTTATTAAATTAAAGTATGCCAAAAACATTAAAAAACCCAAAAATCTTAGCTTTTAAAACAATCGCTACAAAAAAGACAAATTTTAAAATTTTGTCGAAGGACGGACTAGGACATCGATCCGAAACGACCTCGTCCTAAATAACAAGGGAAACAAAATTTTAAAATTAATTTCTTAATTGTTTATAAGTTAAAGATTAAAAAAAAAAAAAAAAAAAAAAAAAAAAAAAGGGGTAAACTCCGCGACTCGCGGAGTTTGCAGTGAAAACCTCCGCGACTCGCGGAGGGACCAAATTACAGAAAAAAATAAAACAGCTGCACACGATCAGTTCACTCCCACCAACACATAAACACCCAAAATACTGCGAAAAAGCACCCGAAAACCCACGAAAATCACTCCCAAAAATCTCAATTTTTAACCGTTAATCACCAAATTTTTTGCTAAAATCATGTTGAGAAGAATGATATCTAAGAATTACTCAAGAAAACAGGTACAATTACACCCCAAATCACCTTTAAATCCGAATTTTAGTGTGTTCTTGAGCATATTTTCATAATTTGAATTTTGTTAATTTTTAGTGTAATTAGTGTTAAATTGTTAGTATATTATGCATGTATAACCTAGATTGATGCTTGTTAACATGATTTGAAGCCAAAAACTTCAAAATCTTTAGAATCTAGGGTTTGTGTTCTTGAGCAATTTGGGGCTTTTTGATATAAACAGGTTATGGCCGATTTTTGTCATGAATTGTTGCTAAATTGAGTAGTGTAACATGTCTAGGTAGTTAAATGATCCAAACTTTGAGCCTAAACATGATTTTGAGAATTAAAGTGGACTTTTTAAAGTCCAAAATTCATGAACTTGATTTTTGAAAGATAATGCCATTTGAGACTTGTTTATTTGCTAGTAATGATTATTTTGACATGTTATTTGAGTTGAATGCTTATGAACTTGGTGAAAATTTTCGTATATGCTTATTTGAAAAAGTGTAGATTTGATAAAAATGTGAAAATAAGCTTAAGTTTGATGTAAATTGATAATGTCATTGTAATTATTTTGATTGATGATTTTGCTGACACTAATGCATATTTGGATGCACAAAATTTGTGTTTGATGTGTTTTGCAGAATGAAAGGGGTGAATCTTCATCCCAAGCCCGCCATGCTCCTGCTGAGAACTTGGAACAACAGGAGGTAGATAACTACTACAAGCAGGATGTACCTCATCCAGTCATGACCTTTTCAGATATGCACTTGGAACAGTTGCACCCGAACCTGCGATTTGACAGACTTTGGATAGATTATCCAAAATATCAACGGGGTTTGCATACTCTTCATTCCAAGGTTGTTGAGGTACCGAGGGTCATAGAATGGGGACCCTTGGAAGCTGTAGAATTGGCCGGGCCAATTAGGGAATTACTGGTACAGAGGTATGGTAATTCTTCTTTTAATGACTGGATATGTTTATTCACCATACGCAGACCTGTATATAAAGTATGGTGTGAAGAGTTGTTATGTAGTATAGAGTTGAATGATCGGGTAGCTAGTTTAACCGATCGTTCTTTTATTAGATTTTTGTTAGGCGGTTCGATGCGCCACATGTCTTTACTGGACATGGCTCAGGCTTTACGTATATATACGCCTGAGGAGTTAGCGTCTGCCGATTGTAGAGGATTGATACTAAACGGTAGGAAAATAGATGAAAATTTTGATACACACGGTGTGTGGAGTCAAATGACAAGCCATCACCGTTTTAAAGGGGGAAACTACTCTTATTTGGATATAGATAGAGCCGAATTAAGAGTAATACATAGATTTTTAGCTAATTCGATTACACAAAGGGGTAAAAACAAAGAAAAGGTAAATGAACAAGATTTGTTTTACCATATGTGTATTCGAGACCCACACAGCGCTGTAAGTATACCATATTGTGTGGGTTATTATTTATCAGCTATGGTTCGAGGGATGCGTCCACATAGCATAATAGGAGGTGGTATTTTTATTACTTTGATTGGTGAATATCTCGGTGTGGATATAAGTTGGGGGGGATTATTAGTAGAAGAGCCGGAACCCCGCGACACTATAGGTTTAAATGTATACCATGGTGCGAAAGTGTTGAAGCGGCGAAATAACGCCGCAGTACGATACAATGGTAGACATCCACAGGCAGAGAGAAACCAGGAACAAGGTAATGTAGGAGGGGGGAACCAGATGCAAGAAATGCATAGGTTTATAGCTTCTCAGGAATACGAAAATGCTAGACAGAGAGCATTTGAAGATTGGCAAGTTCATCAGAACCAGATCATAGCGCATTGCCAACATATAGGTAGAAACTATATTCCTACACCGAAACCCGTCTTCCCTCCTTGGTCGATAGAGATGCAGCCACCATATCCTACGTATGACCCTGCCGAAGCATTCTATAGCACTTATGGTTATGCGTGGAATCCCTATTGGTACCAATATCATCCTTAGTTTACTTATTTTTTTTTATTATTTTGTAATTTGTAATTATTGATATATTTAATATTTTTGTTAATATTGTAATCATTTTTATAATTATCTAACTTTTATTCTTATATTTTAATAATTTTTGAATGTGGGGTAATAAACCAAACTTCAAAAATATGTATATATGTTTGCAGTTTATCTTATGTACACAACAGGGTAAAACAACGCATTTTCAAAGACTGGCATTAAGTTCAGCAAAAGCAAGTAATTTTGACGACAAAGATGCAAAATATATGTGAAATAACAACAAGACGGAATGAACAAATGATGTGCACCATTTATCATTCAGCAAACAAACGCCAATATATTTGGAAACTTTGGTAAAAATTTAATCATTTTCACACAAATCACCCTCAATAATTTAAATTGTTACTGATTTCTTGCAAATGAGGGCATTGCAAGATCTTAAGTGTGGGAAGGGGTTAAATTCTTTCGGATTTTAAAAAATTTTTACTTTATACACTTGGTTACCATTAAAAATACTAGTAAAGCAGTAGTTGTATTAGAATCTAGTGCTCTCTGATAAAAAAGAACAGCCCTAGTCTTATATACTGACTACCCAATTCTAGTAAAATTTTTCAAAATTTTCAATTAAATGAATTCAAATCATGTTTATACATATTTATGAACGATAAAACTAGGTTTTAACACCGAAATTATTGTTACCTCGGAAAGGACATAAATTGAGAAACAAACTAAAATGTTAAAATTCATTTAAAATGGAATAGAGGACGATAAAAAGGAAAATAAAAGCCAAGTGTGGGAAAATTTACCAAGTTATTTTAAACATATGTCACATATATTTGTAACAAATAACTGAAAATACTTTTGCTTTGGACTAAACTAAACTGTTTTACCCGATGAAAGAAAAGAAGAGATGGATCTACACGATGAATCAATTCCATCACTAAAAGGAAGTAAAGTCTTCCGAAAAAGAAACGCGCTTCTTGATTTAGGTCATGAAGTTGTCGTCCAGACCAGCTGTAGGTTGACGAAAAATCTAGAAAAGTCATCTCTAAAATCAGCAGGAAATCCACGGACCTCAGCATTAAACAGGGTCGCCAAGTGGTCAGATTTATCCTAACCATGAGAAGGATTTATCTCGTACAATGGGGAGGCACCATGCAAATTAGCTGGATAAGACTAATGAATCAGATCCCCAGAAAGGATAATCTCCTTAAAGATTAAAAATCAGCTTTTAAGACTGATATTACTCAATCCTAGAGATTGACCTTAAAGATTGAGAATTACAAACTCATGGAATTCAATGATATCTAAACTCGAGCTTAAACGAAAAAATATTTTGATCAAAATTATAAACCGATTTGTTTTCTGAAAACCCTATTTTCAATGCGTTCATTACCATTGAACGTAAAATCCTAGGAATTCACCTGGAATTCATTAGGTCACCTGAATCAAATCGGGTGTCAACCGTAAGAACGGTGGTTGCATAGCATGGTCAAAGACAGGACCTTGTGCCAGACCGACAAATTATAAGGGTGAGCTTTACTATTGCTCCTACCAAGGATAGTAATTGCGTCCGACACGTTATAGACCATAATCAAAAGCATGTCACGGGACATTGCCTTAAACAGTTGCTTGTTCAACGCTTTCCTTTACAACCGGACGGTAGTTTGCCGAAAGGTAATATACGGAACAAGTAAACTGGACGTGTTGCTTTCCAAATACAAGGTTAGCAAGTGGGTGACACAAAACCGCAAGTTTTGAGCTAAAATTTTCAAATCTGAAACCCACCAAACCCACAAAAATATTTTGCAAACACCGGTAAAGGGTTATTCCGGAAAACTTATCTAGAGTAAAAACTAGATTTAATTTTCAAAAGATCAAATGTTTTCATAAAGATCCAATTTCCTTAATGGATCTAAATTTTTATAGTCATGTGGGACTGTAAACCATATCGTTACTACCATTGTTTATACCGCCGTATAGAAATCACTGATGTACAAAGTGTGAAGAATAAAGAAGTGATTCTAGTATTTCAAGACGATATTGCTTGAGGACAAGCAACGCTCAAGTGTGGGAATATTTGATAATGCTAAAAACGAACATATATTTCATAGCATTATTCCTCAAGAAAGACAAGCTTTTAGTTGCAATTGTTCTATTTACAAGTGATATTCGTTTAAATAATAAAAGGTGAAGACAAAAGACAGATTCGACGAATTGAAGACGCAAACGACCAAAAAGCTCAAAAGTACAAAAGACAATCAAAAAGGTTCCAATTATTGATAAGAAACGTCTCAAAATCACAAGAGTACAAGATTCAAAACGCAAAGTACAAGATATTAAATTGTACGCGAGGACGTTCGAAAAACCGGAACCGGGACCAGAGTCAACTCTTAACGCTCGACGCAACGGACTAAAAATTACAAGTTAACTATATATATAAATATAATATAATATATAATTAATTATATTAATTATATATATATTATATATATATATATTTAAAACCGTCGGCAGCAGGAAACTCCAAGGGTGTAAACTGAAAATACCTCTCCGCGACTCGCGGAGTTTGAAGGCCATTTTGCCGCGAGTCGCGGAGCCCCAAATTTCAAGTCTGGCTATAAATCAACCCGAATTCTGATCAAAATCATCATCATATTTTCATCTCTCTCTCAATATATACGAGTAATATATATTTATATTTATAATTTATATTTTAATTTTAATTATAATTCTAATAATAAGGGTATGTTAGCGAATGTTGTAAGGGTGTAAGTCGAAATTCTGTCCGTGTAACGCTACGCTATTTTTAATCATTGTAAGTTATGTTCAACCTTTTTATATTAATGTCTCGTAGCTAAGTTATTATTATGCTTATTTAAAACGAAGTAATCATGATGTTGGGCTAATTACTAAAATTGGGTAATTGGGCTTTGTACCATAATTGGGGTTTGGACAAAAGAACGACACTTGTGGAAACTAGGCTATGGGCTATTAATGGGCTTTATATTTGTTTAACTAAATGAAAGTTTGTTAATGTTAATATAAAGATTTACAATTGGGCGTCCCTATAAATTACCATATACACTCGATCGGACACGATGGGCGGGGTATTTATATGTACGAATAATCGTTCATTTTACCGGACACGGGAATGGATTAATAGCCACTAGAATAATTAAAACAGGGGTGAAATTACATTCAAGGGTAATTGGTGTAATTGTTAACAAAGTAGTAAAACCTTGGTTTACACGCAGTCGATAACCTGGTGTATTCATTAAACAAAGTATTAAAACCTTGTTACAATTCGAATCCCCAATTAGTTGGAATATTTATCTTCGGGTATAATAATAATTTGACAAGGACACTTGCAATTTATATTTATGACTGATGGACTGTTATGGACAAAAACCAGACGGACATATTGAATAATCCAGGACAAAGGACAATTAACCCAAGGGCATAAAACTAAAATCAACACGTCAAACATCATGATTACGGAAGTTTAAATAAGCATAATTCTTTTATTTCATATTTAATTTCCTTTATTTTATATTTAATTGCACTTCTAATTATCGCACTTTTATTTATTGTTATTTTATTTAATCGCACTTTTAATTATCGTACTTTTAATTATCGCAATTTAATTTTATCGCATTTTTATTATTCGCAATTTCATTATCGTTATTTACTTTACGCTTTAATTTAAAGTCTTGTATTTATTTTATATTTTACATTAGGTTTTAACTGCGACTAAAAGTTTTAAAATCGACAAACCGGTCATTAAACGGTAAAAACCCCCCTTTATAATAATAATATTACTTATATATATATTTGTATTTTTATAAAAGTAAACTAATATAGCGTTGAGCTTTGTTTAAAGATTTCCCTGTGGAACGAACCGGACTTACTAAAAACTACACTACTGTACGATTAGGTACACTGCCTATAAGTGTTGTAGCAAGGTTTAAGTATATCCATTCTATAAATAAATAAATATCTTGTGTAAAATTGTATCGTATTTAATAGTATTTTCTGCTAAAATTTAATAGTATTTTATACCCCTCTGCTCTGACATCACGTGGTGTTCGACTCCGATTGTGTTGCGGTACGCTTTCGTTCAAAGTGTATAAGGATTGGTTAAAATCCTTCGTGAACTCGAGGTTAGAGCGAGATGTGGTGATGGGTCGTGTGTACCCAATCGTTGGTAAAGTCTACATTTGGTAGCACTGTACGGTAGTACGAGTTATGGATATAGAACGTAGTTCCAAGTGGGGGAGTTACACTCCCGCACGAGGAAGTTTTAGGGTGAGATTTCGGATAGTGCTTATGGTAGATCCGAAACTTGTGTTGGGACCTAGTTTTTGGTCGATTTGTGGTGGAGTACAATTTTGGTTCAAGTTGTACTATTGGTTTGGATTTAAATTACCACCGAGGTGGTAATGTGGTAAATCTCATTGAGAGATAATGGATGTGTTTGGCGAGCAAGGTGAAATCCCTCGGTTAAGGGATGTGTGTGTGTCGGATTCTCTTTTAGAGAATTATTGTTTGGTTCCTATGTTTGATATAGGTGGTTCTTGCTCGATAGTGTAGACGGTTAGCGGTATCCGTTAGGGTTCACTATAGTGTAGCGGAGCGCGATGTTGCACTACTCGTTGTGTGAGGTATTGTTATAGTGGTGAAGCATGACTTTCGGGGTCCGCTGACTTCATCATGAGGTATTGTTATATCGGTGAAGCATGACTTTCGGGTCCGCTGACTTCATCCGGTGTTGAGTGATCTATCAGTTGTTTTATACTCCTATGGTGGGATCGTGAGGACCGTATTGTGTGATTACTGATGCGATAGCCGTATTTCGCTCACATGTCGTTACGGGCGTGACAATGGTCGATTTTGTACGCCTAGGGTTTTAAGTTGTTATAGTCGATTGGACGCTAGCGGTTCTAGTCGTTCGCTTATGATGTTACGGTAGTTGCGTATTGGTTGTATTATGCGCTACAAGGGATGTTTAGTGATTGGTGTTATCCGTAAGGATTCGTTTGGTTCGGTCTTCATCGTTTCGGGTTGTTGACCTTAGGTTGAGACTTGGTTGCTTTAGCACGGTACTTGGTAATGGTACGCTAGAGGAGTGATATCTCGGTTAGAGATGGGATGAGTTTCCCGATGCGAGGGAATGAGTATGGTTTTAGTGCTCGGATTGTAGATTTGAGAAAAATCGTGGATGACGATTTAGTTGTGGAAGGCGATTCGTCGGGAAGAATTGCTTAGGAAAGTCGGATTGGGACTTATGTTGAGGACCGTGGAGTGTGGTCCGTTTGGTTAAGTGACGAGGATCACGAGGACGTGATCGATTCTAAGTGGGGGAGAGTTGTAAGACCCAAATATTTATTGTACATAATGTATTTAAGGTGTACTATGTGTGTATGGAGTGTGCACAAAATGTAGGTGTTGCTTGCTCGACCGTCGAAGGAAAACTGGACGTTGTTTGAGGTACAAGGTGTGTACGTACCTTTTCAACCCCAAATAAAGTTTTTGTTGATGTTTCAAAGCCTTACCATTGGAAAGAAAATCTTATTACGTTTCCAACGATATTTGATTCATCGAAAACGGAGCTACGGTCAAAAAGTTATGGCCAAAACAAGTTTCTGAAATCTGACCTGCAGAGTGGAGCGGCGCTCCACAATGTGGCGCGGCGCGCCGAATGGGTCAGAAGCAATTTTCAGCCTTTTTAAAGGCTTTAAATGAAGGGTACTTTGGTCTTTTCACTTGGGGACGGTTTGGGGTCATCAAAACTGATCCTTTGATCAGTTTGGATCATATTTCACTCATCAAACACTCTCATCTTCAAACCCTAGAGTGAGAGGAGAGTTTTAGAGAGAGAGAGCTCCAATTGGAGAAGAAGAAGGGTGTTTCGGGTCAAACCTCGAGTATTAAAGTTATTCCACTCATCAACGGCATCATTTTGGCGGTATTGGTAAGTTCTAACTCCGAATTTCATTGTTGATTTTGCTATTCAAAGTTAGGGTTTGAACTTGATTTGTTAATAAACCCATTTAGACTCATGAAGTGACTTTAGTGATGCTAGTAATCGGGTTTATTGTTATTGTTGGTGGATTTCGGTTTGGTGAACAAATTGGTTATGTTTAGAACTTGAAATTGGGTTTAATCACTAGGTTTAGTGATTGTGGAAGTATTGAAACCTATTTAGGGTTATTTGGTTGACTAACTTTGACTTTGGGTCAAATTAGGGTTTGGTGGTGATTATGACCCAATTGGCGATTTAACAAAGTTTATAAACTTAAAATGGATTAAGTTGAAGTGTTAAACCGAGTTAAATATGTTTTGGTATCAAAACTTGCTAATAGCGTGATATTGACTTCTTATGGGTCAAACTAGGGTTTAAGTGTCATTTTGGGCAAGATAGGTGTTTAACACCTATGATCGGGTTTAATTGGCGTATTAAGACCATTCTCACTTGTGTTAGTGATTATTGGTTAATTTTGGGCGCGTTTTGTACTTGGAAGTGCATTTGGGTCAAATTTGCACTAAGTGTCAATTTGGGTTGATTTGTGAATCCATTCTAAGTGTATTGTTGTAATTATGATAATAGAATAGGTATTTTCCATTGGCGAGTTGCAGATTATTTGGAAGCTTTCATCAAGACTTCAAGGTGAGTGTTAATATCCTATATGCATATGTATGTGTAGGATGGGTGCGGGTCGGGTGAAGTGATTCTCGGCTTTAGAGCTCACTTCACATATAGGTGGATTTGATGGACTTGTGCATAGGTCCAATTGGCACGGTTGTGCGTTTTGGTTGACTACCTTTGGCAAAGTACACATTTTGGGTGTACGTTATCACACGTGGTTGTGAGTGGAATAATTATGCGTGTATGTATGTAATGTATTTAATTGTGTTGTACGAATGTGGTATTGTCGCGTTGTTTAAGACACCACGTTCTATGAAACGAGTAGTATTGTCGCGGTGTTTAAGACACTACTCATTGTGGAATTGACGAGTAGTATTGTCGCGGTGTTTAAGACACTACTCATTGTGTAATTGACTTGTGGTATTGTCGCGGTGTTTAAGACACCACAATGTCATGGGAGTGGAAGTGTCGCGGTGTTCAAGACACCACTCATTGTATTGAATGAAGTGTGGATTCGTCGCGGTGTTTAAGACGCCACATTGTTGTAAGGGTGAGTTAGTCGCGGTGTTTAAGACATCACCCGGGGGACTAGTGATTACGCGGTGTGTAAGTAACACTAGTGGATGTTATGAACTCCAACGGACTTTCATGTACCGTTCTCTTGTGTACTTGGTTAACCATGGTTGTATGAGTTATGTATTGGCATATTTAATTATGAACTATATGCTTTTGGTATTGCTAGCTATTGTGGACTTGCGGTTATTGGTATATGCACGATATGTTGCATGATTGTCGAATTGCTAATTCGTGATTAATGTTGTGTTGTCGTGATGTAGTTAACCCTCCGGGGGTAGTTATTGGCGTTGTTCACATTGACGTTGGTGAACTTACCTTATTGATGGTATTATTAGCTTGTTGCTTAGTGATCTTATGGTATACTTAGATTAGCTTGCCTTTAGGCTTGGACGCTCCGGTATGCGGTATTTGTTTATTTATGTGGCGTGTCCATTTTATGCATATATATGTATGTAGTATATTATCATTCACTAAGCGTTAGCTTACCCTCTCGTTGTTGACTCTTTTTATAGATTGCATGCGGATTGGTGGCTCGGGTAAGCGCGAGGACTAGAAGACTTGCATAGTTGCTTTAGAGACTTGCTTTTGGATTGTTTAGGATTGGGTAGCGTATCCCCAATCGCCATGCTCGGCTTCGTTTTGTATTAAAAGTCTTATGGTCAAATATTGCATTTTGGTACTCAAGGGGTAATTTGGGTCGTTGTGGGACCCGCTCCGTAAATTTGATTTTATTAATTAAACGTGTTAGTTTTTCATATATGAATTTATGGTTAAAAGCGTTTTAGCTAAAAATGTCGGGAACACCTCAAACATTTTCGTTAAATTGACTTCCGGGGATAGCGGGCTGTCCAGGTGGTTTGGCGCGCCGCGCACCCACCTGGCGCGCCGCGCAAATGAACTGCACCAGAAAATTTTTTTTATGTTGTGAAATTTAACGGGAATTGTCGTGGTTTGGTTTGGGTTGTTACATGAAATCAACGAAAACACAAATAGTAGTAAGCATGTGATTTGTTTGATGGATGTTAAGTTAGTGGTTCTAATAGTGATGGAAAGAAACAAAAAATGAGACAGAATTTGGTTGTGGTTTCATTGGTCATATGCTCTACCCGAATGTATACATATATATAAGACAAATGTATCATTATAATTAAAGTTATAATATAAATATAATAAGAATCTTAAATAGGGTGTTACAGGGAGAATTGGAGATTTCGAATTTAATCTACCGACAGTCTTCACGGAGTGTGATATCGTAGTCCATGGTTAATCAGTGGCGGATAAAAGTATTCCGAAAAATCTCAAAATTTTATAGTAATTATATTTATTTATTTCAGTCATTATGGTATACAATTCGATCATTAATTATTAAATAAAAATTACATTAATTATTCACTCCCAACTGTGACAACCCGAAAATTTTCAACCAAATTTAAACTTTGATCTTTATATATTCCCGACACGATAAGCAAAGTTTGTAAGTTGAATCTCAAGAATTTTAAACTGTGTTCATACATTCATTTAACCTCGACCAAATTCCAAAGATTCACGAACCATTATAGGAACGGATATGATTATATATGTATATATGTATATATTATAACTTGAAAACATTAACAAAGTATTAGACGTATAATACTTTACATAAACGTATTTGTTTCGAAGTATATATTCAAATAGTTATCGATGAGATTAGAAGATGTTATTAAATGATTGACTTAACAGATACATTGAATTAGGATTACGAGTCTCTGTTAAGAGGTCCACTTTGATTTAGAAAACCTTTCCTTTTTAACGATATCCGGATTATTTGATAAAAGTGATTTACAAAAATGTCATTAACAAGAGTTAGTCAAAAGTTAGTAATCATTTCCGTTTAAATTTTAAAAAGTGTACTTATTTTGATTAATTCGTGTCCCTCGATAAACCGACTATTAGTTTTCATATTAAAAACATTATTTGGTAAAATAACTAATATTATATAAAACAAACTTTGAAGTGTAATTGATTTTTAAGGACTAAATATTATATCATTAGATAAATATTTCAAACATATATATTAAGTACAAATTTACAATTCTAAATAAAAATATATATATATATATATATATATATATATATATATATATATATATATATATATATATATATATATATATATATATATATATATATATATATATACATATATATATATATATCTTAACTTAGTCATAAAATGTCCTAACTTAAAATAATATATTTTGACAAACAACGAGCCACTGATTTATAAAAGCAAATGACTACAACACTCAATTATATAAGGTACATTTGTCATAAAGTAATTTTTCAATAACTAAAGCCAAATTTTTATAATGGTACGAGTCATTAAACGTAAAAGACTAGTTTTCTAAGCGTACGAAAGTGCGCTCGAAAAACCGAAAGTGGTACATGAGTCGAGTGACAACGTACGAGTCATTTTAGTAAAAAATATATTTTTACCATGAGAGTAAATATAATATAATATATAAGTAATTATATAAATTAAATATAATATATATAATAATAATAATAAAAAGAGTGTCGGCAAGGGATTAAACTGGATACCAGCTGTGATTTGAGTTCATGCGATCGTATGAAGAACACTCCCAACATCCATGCGATCGCATGGATGGGAATGTTGGGCCAGTTGTATAAAATGAGCTCGTGTCTTAATTCTCTGATCATTTATCTCTCAATCTCGTTAACTCTCTCTATATATGTAATTATAATAATAATAATAATAATAATTATTATTATTATTATTATTATTATTATTATTATTATTATTATTATTATTATTATTATTATTATTATTAATTCCAATATTATTATTAGTATTATTATTATTATTATTAGTACATGTTATACATAAAATACTACGACGGGGTTCCGCCCGCGCGATTTCAAAATGTGTTTTTCGAGTAGGATAGGGCTAAGGAAATTATGGGTTATAGCTATGGAGGTGATGGGTATGGTTCATGGGTATGATCATAAGGTCAATCTAGTGTTTATTATCTCCGTTGTATCTACGTACCTTTCCTGCAATATTGAATCTCAATATTGATACGTGAGTACTCGTAAATTAATTTTCACATATTAATAGTGTATCCTGACTAGTGCTCGAGTATTTAAGATTATGCATGCTTGTACTTTTGATATTGCCCTTAGTTAGGTTATGTTGAATCCCGAATTAGTTACACCTGCGGTTGAGATAAGATATAAGATATGCATGTTATTGGAAAACTAGCGAGAAATTAAGAACTTTTCCTTTAGATACCGAATGGTTTCGATGAACGGATTAGAAGTTATAGTCAATTGAATCTTTGTATTATTATTAAAAAGGATTATTTTTATCGTCGTTATTATCATCGTTCTAGTTTTATCTTATTATTATTATTATTATTTTTTATCAATAAAAGGGATTTATCATTGAAAATTAATATTTTTATCGTTTTTATCGTTAAAGTTATAATTAGTATTATCATTATTATTATTATTATTATTATCATTAATATATATATATATATATATATATATATATATATATATATATATATATATATATATATATATATATATCATTATTCAAAAATGGTTATTGTTATTATTATTATTATTATTATTATTATTATTATTATTATTATTATTATTATTATTATTATTATTATTATATTATCATTAAAATAATTATTAGTATTATCGTTAATAAAGTCATAGTAATTATTATTATTTGTATTATTGTAATTAAAACTAATATTAGTAACACCTAATTATTTTGATTACTATTATTATCGTTATTATGAACACGATGTAAAAGACGATTAAAAGCTATTAAACGAAACGATTAGGAAATAATGAGTTAGAGCATCATGACGAAATTAATATATTATAAGCTATTGATTTAGATAAAATTATTGTTCTTATTATTTTTATCATTACTATTATTATTAAAAGTATCGTTGGTATTAAAACTATCATTTTAACGAAAATTATCATTTTAATAGAAATGTCATTATTACTATAAAACATCATTATTATTATCATTTTAAATAGAATTATTATTTTTTAAAGATAATATTAAAAAGTATCGTAAATATCAAAGTTATCATAATTAGAATTATCGCTTTATCATAATGTCATCTTAGAAACTATAAATATTTATATTTTTATAATAATAATTATTATTACAAAATAATACAACTTTTACTTATTATTATTATAGATATTATTTTATCAAATAAATATGTGATACAAACATATTTTACTACGTGTAATAAATTACTTTAATAAATATTATCTTTATGATATTAAATGAACTCTATAAATTTTATTACTTAATATATATAAAAGTATATTTTAGTATATAAATTTTAATATGAAATTTTATTTATTAATAAATGAATTATATTATTTACTCAAATAAATCTTTTAAAAATATTTAAAAATATAAAACGACGATATTTAAAATATATTATAATTATGTATAAATATTAGATATCATTTTGAGTCAAATTGATTTTTGTGGACTTTTGCATATTAGTCTCGAGCATTAGGATTGTGGTACACTATGACTTGACCTAATTTGTTAGACAAATATTGACCAACATATAAATATATATAATTAATTTAGGTTCGTGAATCCGAGGCCAACCTTGCACTTGTTCAATGACGTTATATGTATTTTTACTACGAAATACAGTATGGTGAGTTTCATTTGCCTTTTTACCCTTTATATTTTTGGGCTGAGAATACATGCGCAATTTTTATAAATGTTTTACGAAATAGACACAAGTAATTGAAACTACATTATATGGTTGAATGATCGAAGCCGAATATGCCCCTTTTTGCTTGGTAGCCTAAGAATTAGGGAACATCACTAATTTTGAGAATTAGTGCACGCCTAATTGACGCGAATCCTAAAGATAGATCTATTGGGCCTAACGAACCCCATCCAAAGTACCAGATGATTTAGTACTTCGATGTTGTTTTATCATGTCCGAAGGATATTCCGAAATGATAGGGGATATTCTTATATGCATCTTGTTAATGTCGGTTACCAGGTGTTCACCATATGAATGATTTTTGTCTCTATGCATGGGACGTATATTTATGAGAACTGGAAATGAAATTCTTGTGGTCTATTAAAATGATGAAAATGATCGTTTATGATAAACTAATGAACTCACCAACCTTTTGGTTGACACTTTAAAGAATGTTTATTCTCAGGTATGAAAGAAATCTTCCGCTGTGCATTTGCTCATTTTAGAGATATTACTTGGAGTCATTCACAACATATTTCGAAAGACGTTGTATTTGAGTCGTTGTGTTCATCAAGATTATTATTAAGTCAATTATAGTTGGATGTATTATGAAATAGTATGCATGCCGTCAACTTTCATTGTAAAGAAAGTTAGTCTTTTAAAAACGAATGCAATGTTTGTAAAATGTATCATATAGAGGTCAAATACCTCGCGATGTAATCAACTATTATGAATCGTTTATAATGTATATGAACGGGTCCTTTCAGTTGGTATCAGAGCGGTGGTCTTAGCGAACCAGGTCTGCATTTGTGTGTCTAAATGATAAATCGTTAGGATGCACTATTGAGTCTGGACTTCTACCATGTCTGCATGTCAAAAGTTTTGATTATCATTTTGTGTCAGAAATCATCTACTTATCATCCGTAGAAAATTACCTGCTTATCATTCTTAAGTCTATACACATCTTGCTACATTGATTGCATGAATAGTGTACAGACAAAATTCATATCTTAGCGTATCTGCTAAATCATATCTTATCGTATCTATTACTGTAAACTTTGCCCGACATATTCCGTAAATTCCTCCGTAAACTATGAAATCTTTTGTTCTATATATATGGATATTCTATATAATTAGAATACCATCCGATAGCCAGAAACTCATTTCATATCGAAAAATCCTTTATTCAATCGTACGAAATGGAATTCGTCATTAGTTCAACTCACTCGGATTCTGAAATGGAATCCCACTCCAGCTCCGAAAGCAGTGTGACCGGAATGGATCAACCAATCAGCCATCATCTATTCTGGATGAATTGGGGATGGGTTCGTAGCCTCCTCAATCATTGGAGACAAGAAGAAGGCGATCCTTTCCATCCACCACATTGCCCTCTTGGCGAAGAACCTGAAGCACTTACCGGCGAACCTGTTCGAGACAACATTTTCTCTCTCATTTTCAGGGTATCTCGTCATGATTATATACTACATCAAATTCTAGATTTTATTTATCCGCTCGTCCGAACCGACAATCACCCCGGTGTAATAGAAGAAGTCAACGAGCTTCGCGCTTGGGTAGTGGCTTTGGAGAATATGGTGCAAAGGTTACAAACACTAGCAGCAGCATCAGCAGCATAACCAGTACCACCATCACCAACAGTACCATTACCAACCCCAATCAAAACAGCGTCGTAAACCTCAACTTCACAATCTGTCCCACGAGCATCAACGTCATACGCACCATAGATACCAAGGAGTACCCACAACAATAACTGACGAAGTATTAATTCATAACTTCATTGGAGAAACATTCCGCGGTGATTATACAATCTCTAAAGTCTTAGAGATTATATAATCTAGCCCTAACCATAAATCAGTTAAGCGAACCAAAATGATAGAAGGAATAGTAGAAACCCTGACAAAAATGGTGTGTGATTAACAAGCTAAACTTGTTTTACCAATATCATCAACAGTACCGTCAGCGTCACCAGCATCGTCAGTACAGTCAACATCAGAATCAACAACACCTATAACATCACAAACTCCATCAGTTCAAGAACCACTGTGAACATCATTACGAATCAATAACGCGTATATTGTATCAACGAGTTATGAAGAATTAACTCATTCCCTCTGAAGAAATTATATGTATATTATATATATATATATTTTGAAATAAAAATAAATCTTTCCGTGCTAAGCTATTGTGTGTGAATCTTAACTACTCGGTTAATTCATATTACAAATATGCAATAATGTACGTCCTTCGCCCGCAACTTAACCATCGTTAACTACAATCTCTGTCTCAATTCAACAAATTCTAATTCATAATAAATCAAGTACATATTTGAATTTTCACTTTCATCATCGATGTACCCGAAACTTTTCAGATAACATCATTCGTACTTTGCGAAGTTCACAAGAGTTTAACGAAAACCAACATCACGCCTCAGCTGAAATCTCGCAGCATATCTACGCCAACAGTTATATGTGTATATATAACGTCTATCTTCTGAACTTAATTTGAATGTGAAGTTTCTGAAAAACACTCCGAACTACGAATTAGTTCTCCGAAAATGGAAAAAAAAATTCTGAATACAGCAACAAAAACTATACAAGCTGAATACAACAGCAAAAACTATACAAGCTGAATACATCAGCAAAAACTGTACACGACCTTAACCGTCGAAGGTATAAAGATAAAGAATAGTATGTTGGCAAAGCTCAGAAAAGTTGGAACTGAAAACCGGATTGAGCAAACCATGAAGGAGACTCTGAACAAATTACAAGGACTAAACTTGTACATAAAGAATCCAGATGATTCTGTTTCTGATGAAATCTTTAGCGAAAACCTTACTCCTTAACCACTCTAAATCATCGTGAATGAATTTCTTCATCACAATTTGATTCTGAAATCCTAAGATATCATCGTACCTTTCTTTATTAATATCCTCAATATTTTTGAAGATATCTTCATAAATATTCTCGTTCGATATTAATTATCTCTCTACGCTATCCGTATAATATCATAAAAGGAAAACTGTTTTAGTTTCTATATTCTCCGAAACTTCGAATTTAAAATATGAATGTTTTTGAAGTAGTGTTGGGAACTGATGCATGAGTTAGTATAATATAATGACACTTGATCAACGTGATTATATATTAGAGTAAGTCATGCTGAGTTTCTAAATGAAACATGATAATTCATAGATTATAACGTCATTATGTGCCATGTTACACGACTCTTATATTCCGTCTAATCTATAAACATATCAAGAACATGTTTTCTTGATAGTCCTATCTTTTCCTTGAATTCTGGTAATTTTACAAGTCAGATTGTGCTATTACCATTTCTTTCCTAGAACATTAACAATGTTCATTCCGAAATTCATATCTGTGAATTCTGGACCATTACAAGCGGTGCTTAATCGCAAGAAGAAGAAACGAAAGGACAAAACTCCGAAATAGAAATTGGGGTATAAATTGCAGCAAATAAAAGAGAGCATTAACTGTGAATGACAATGATTATAGAAGACAGTAGTAGAGACTTTGAAATATAAGGGAAGATATAAAGCCTAACGACAAACCAGAAATTATAAACCATATATATCGATGCATATAGCAATATAAAGAAACGGGAGAACTAGAAACACTATAAACCAAAGAGTATAGTAGAAGTAAATAGATTCTTCCAGCGGTAGATGAAAAAGAAGAATGACCGATATGAAAGTTAGAAGTATATCGAGAATCAGAACTGGATGGAGCATATTGATGAATACTTTAAAATATGAGTTGAGGGGGAAAGAATAGAAGGTGATTAGATCAACACCTAGAGCTATTATTCACCACCTAGATGATTTGGACTGAGAGAGAATCGGAGGAGCTCACCAGATCTGAGTATGTGTAACAAATGAGAGACTTAACCTAAAATGAAGAACATAAGACTTTATATACCCTGCTGTTGACTCACCCGTACGATTCATCCATCACACGTACGAGTTAGCCTCATCAGTCGTACGGGTGATCACTCACTCGTGTCTTCTCATTTAGGTTGTAATTGTGACTTAGCTCAGCATCAACCGTGCATATGAGCCTGTCAGCCGTACTAGTGAGACTTCACTCGTACGTATGACTAAGTCTAACATAGTCAAACATCCAAATCTCGTTCCTGCAGTTCCTGTTACCACATACAAACACGGATAGGATAATAACGAGCAATCATGGTGGCCGGTAAACTGTTGTATCTACAATGGACGTGGGTAGATGTCTAGGGACTTTCATATAGTTCATCAACAGAAGGTGTGAGTTGTAAGGAAACGAAGGAGGTGAATTTATAAGAAAATCCCCAATGGAACAATTAAAATAGACGACCGCATTTAAAGCGGATCCTAATTCCCTTGGTTACCGGAGAGTTAAATCTTTTTACGAAGATTTTCTTCAAATCCCTTGAAATCTGGGAATCAATCATATCTACGTCAAATGATAAGATGAATCTACACTTACTCATTTCACTCTTCTATGTTAGCTTCATTCGTACTCTTCATATAAATGGATTGTTTATCCAAATTATTCGCTGATGATAAAACTCTAATTTTCAGCCCGTATGCATCATGAAAACATACTTATTATCATTCACAACCATTCCACTCAAATTTCGAGACGAAATTTCTTTAACGGGTAGGTACTGTGACAACCCGAAAATTTCCAACCAAATTTAAACTTTAATCTTTATATATTCCCGACACGATAAGCAAAGTTTGTAAGTTGAATCTCAAGAATTTTAAACTGTGTTCATACATTCATTTAACCTCGACCAAATTCCAAAGATTCACGAACCATTATAGGAACTGATATGATTATATATGTATATATGTATATATTATAACTTGAAAACATTAACAAAGTATTAGATGTATAATACTTTACATAAACGTATTTGTTTCGAAATATATATTCAAATAGTTATCGATGGGATTAGAAGATGTTATTAAATGATTGACTTAACAGATACATTGAATTAAGATTACGAGTCTCTGTTAAGAGGTCTACTTTGATTTAGAAAACCTTTCCTTTTTAACGATATCTGAAATATTTGATAAAAGTGATTTACAAAAATGTCATTAACGAGAGTTAGTCAAAAGTTAGTAATCATTTCCATTTAAATTTCAAAAAGTGTACTTATTTTGATTAATTCGTGTCCCTCGATAAACCGACTATTAGTTTTCATATTAAAAACATTATTTGGTAAAATAACTAATATTATATAAAACAAACTTTGAAGTGTAATTGATTTTTAAGGACTAAATATTATATCATTAGATAAATATTTCAAACATATATATTAAGTACAAATTTACAATTCTAAATAAAAATATATATATATATATATATATATATATATATATATATATATATATATATATATATATATATATATATATATATATATATATATATATATATATATATATATATATATATATATATATATATCTTAACTTAGTCATAAAATGTCCTAACTTAAAATAATATATTTTGACAAACAACGAGCCACTGATTTATAGAAGCAAATGACCACAATACTCAATTATATAAGGTACATTTGTCATAAAGTAATTTTTCAATAACTAAAACCAAATTTTTATAATGGTACGAGTCATTAAACGTAAAAGACTAGTTTTCTAAGCGTACGAAAGTGCGCTCGAAAAACCGAAAGTGGTACATGAGTCGAGTGACAACGTACGAGTCATTTTAGTAAAAATTATATTTTTACCGTGAGCGTAAATATACTATAATATATAAGTAATTATACAAATTAAATATAATATATAATAATAATAATAAGAGTGTCGGCAAGGGATTAAACTGGATACCAGCTGTGATTTGAGTTCATGCGATCGCATGAAGAACACTCCCAACATCCATGCGATCACATGGATGGGAATGTTGGGCCAGTTGTATAAAACGAGCTCGTGTCTTAATTCTCTGATCATTTATCTCTCAATCTCGTTAACTCTCTCTATATATGTAATTATAATAATAATAATAATAATAATAATAATAATAATTATTATTATTATTATTATTATTATTATTATTATTAATATTATTATTATTAATTCCAATATTATTATTAGTAGTATTATTATTATTAGTACATGTTATACATAAAATACTACGACGAGGTTCCGCCCGCGCGATTTCAAAATGTGTTTTTCGAGTAGGATAGGGCTAAGGAAATTATGGGTTATAGCTATGGAGGTGATGGGTATGGTGAAATGTCCCGTTCATATTGATTATAAATGTTCCATATTAATTGATTTCGTCGCGAGGTTTTGACCTCTATATGAGACTTTTTCAAAGACTGCATTCATTTTTAAAACAACCATAACCTTTATTTTATCTATAAAGGTTTAAAAAGCATTACGTAGATTATCAAATAATGATAATCTAAAATATACCGTTTACACACGACCATTACATAATGGTTTACAATAAGAATATATTACATCAAAAATAAGTTTCTTGAATGCAGTTTTTACATAATATCATACAAGCATGGACTCCAAATCTTGTCCTTATTTTAGTATGCAATAGCGGAAGCTCTTAATAATTACCTGAGAATAAACATGCTTAAAACGTCAACAAAAATGTTGGTGAGTTATAGGTTTAACCTATATATTATCAAATCATAATAATAGACCACAAGATTTCATATTTCAATATACATCCCATACATAGAGATAAAAATCATTCATATGGTGAACACCTGGTAACCGACATTAACAAGATGCATATAAGAATATCCCCTATCATTCCGGGAAATCCTTCAAACATGATAAAAATGAATTCGAAGTACTAAAGCATCCGGTACTTTGGATGGGGTTCGTTAGGCCCAATAGATCTATCTTTAGGATTCGTGTCAATTAGTAGATCGGTTTACTAATTCTTAGGCTACCAAGCAAAAGGGGCATATTCGGCTTCGATCATTCACCCATATAATGTAGTTTCATTTACTTGTGTCTATTTCGTAAAACATTTATAAAACTGCATGTATTCTCATCCCAAAATATTAGATTTTAAAAGTGAAACTATAACTCACTTTCACAGATTTTTACTTCGTCGGGAAGTAAGACTTGGCCACTGGTCGATTTACGAACCTATAACAAATATGTACATATATATCAAAGTATGTTCAAAATATATTTACAATATTTTTAATACATTTTACTGTTTTAAGTTTATTAAGTCAGCTGTCCTTATTAGTAACCTACAACTAGTTGTCCATAATTAGATGTACAGAAATAAATCAATATATATATTATCTTGAATCAATCCACGACCCAGTGTATATACGTCTCATGCTAGATCACAACTCAAACTATATATATTTTTGAAATCAACCTCAACCCTGTATAGCTAACTTCAACATTACTGCATATAGAGTGTCTATGGTTGTTCCAAATAATATATATAGATGGGTCGATATGATATGTCAAAACATTTGCATACGTGTCTATGGTATCCCAAGATTACATAATATATTAGAATACATGTATAATACAATATAAGTTAGCTAGAATATGATTAATATAGATTTGTTACCAATTTTCACGTAGCTACAACAAGCAAAAATAACCAATCTTGTTTTACCCATAACTTCTTCGTTTTAAATCCGTTTTGAGTAAATCTAATTGCTATGGTTTCATATTGAACTTAAGTTTATGAATCTATACATAAAAAGTATAAGTTTATAGTTGGAATTACAGGTTACAAGTTGTTTTTGTAAAGGTAGTCATTTTAGTCGAAAGAACGACGTCTAGATGACCATTTTGGAAAACATACTTCCACTTTGATTTTAACCATGATTTTTGGATATAGTTTTATGTTCATAAGAAAAATCATTTTTCCAGAAGAACAACTTTTAAATCAAAGTTTATCATAGTTTTAATTAACTAACCCAAAACAGCCCGCGGTGTTACTACAACAGCGTATATCCGGTTTTACGGTATTTTTCGTGTTTTCCGATTTTAAATCATTAAGTTAGCATATCATATAGATATAGAACATGTGTTTAGCTGATTTTAAAAGTCAAGTTAGAAGGATTAACTTTTGTTTGCGAACAAGTTTAGAATTAACTAAACTATGTTCTAGTGATTTCAAGTTTAAACCTTCGAATAAGGTAGTTTTATATATATGAATCGAACGATGTTATGAACATCATTACTACCTCAGGTTTTGTGGATAAACCTACTGGAAATGAGAAAAATAGATCTAGCTTTAAAGGATCCTTGGATGGCTTGAAAGTTCTTGAAGCAGAATCATGACACGAAAACAAGTTCAAGTAAGATTTCCACTCGAAATAAGATTGTTATAGTTATAGAAATTGAATCAAAGTTTGAATATGAGTATTACCTTGTATTAAAAAGATATCTTATTGTAAATAAGAAAGATTTCTTGAAGTTGGATGATCACTTTACAAGATTGGAAGTAAGCTAGCAAACTTGGAAGTATTCTTGATTTTATGAAACTAGAACTTATAGAATTTATGAAGAACACTTAGAACTTGAAGATAGAACTTGAGAAACATCACTTAGATGAAGAAAATTTAAGAATGAAAGTGTTTGTAGGTGTTTTTGGTCGTTGGTATATGGATTAGATATAAAGGATGTGTAATTTTGTTTTCATGTAAATAAGTCATGAATGATTACTCATATTTTTGTAATTTTATGAGATATTTCATGCTAGTTGCCAAATGATGGTTCTCACATGTGTTAGGTGACTCACATGGACTATTAAGAGTTGATCATTGGAGTGTATATACCAATAGTACATACATCTAAAAGCTGTGTATTGTACGTGTACGAATACGGGTGCATACGAGTAGAATTGTTGATGAAATTGAACGAGGATGTAATTGTAAGCATTTTTGTTAAGTAGAAGTATTTTGATAAGTGTCTTGAAGTCTTTCAAAAGTGTATGAATACATATTAAAACACTACATGTATATACATTTTAACTGAGTCGTTAAGTCATCGTTAGTCGTTACATGTAAATGTTGATTTGAAACCTTTAAGTTAACGATCTTGTTAAATGTTGTTAACCCAATGTTTATTATATCTAATGAGATGTTAAATTATTATATTATCATGATATTATGATATATTACTATATCTTAATATGATATATATACAATTAAATGTCGTTACAACGATAATCGTTACATATATGTCTCGTTTCGAAATCCTTAAGTTAGTAGTCTTGTTTTTACATATGTGGTTCATTGTTAATATACATAATGACATGTTTACTTATCATTTATCATGATTAAACATAGTGTATCAATATCTTAATATGATTCATATGTATTTAGTAAGACGTTGTTATAACGATAATCGTTATATATATCGTTTCGAGTTTCTTAATTCAATAAACTCAATTTTATGTATATAACTCATTGTTAAAATACCTAATGAGACACTTACTTATCATAATATCATGTTAACTATATATATAATCATATATATGTTATCATATAGTTTTTACAAGTTTTAACGTTCGTGAATCACCGGTCAACTTGGGTGGTCAATTGTCTATATGAAACCTATTTCAATTAATCAAGTCTTAACAAGTTTGATTGCTTAACATGTTGAAAACACTTAATCATGTAAATATCAATTTCATTTAATATATATAAATATGGAAAAGTTCGGGTCACTACAGTACCTACCCGTTAAATAAATTTCGTCTCGAAATTTTAAGCAGTTGGAGGTGTTGACGTATCTTCTGGAAATAAGTGCGGGTATTTCTTCTTCATCTGATCTTCTCATTCCCAGGTGAACTCGGGTCCTCTACAAGCATTCCATTGAACCTTAACAATTGGTATCTTGTTTGTTTATGTCTTTTAACCTCACGATCCATTATTTCGACGGGTTCTTCGATGAATTGAAGTTTTTCGTTGATTTGGATTTCGTCTAACAGAATAGTGAGATCTTCTTTAGCAAAACATTTCTTCAAATTCGAGACATGGAAAGTGTTATGTACAGCCGCGAGTTGTTGAGGTAACTCAAGTCGGTAAGCTACTGGTCCGATACGATCAATAATCTTGAATGGTCCAATATACCTTGGATTTAATTTCCCTCGTTTACCAAATCAAACAACGTCTTTCCAAGGTGCAACCTTAAGCATGACCATCTCTCCAATTTCAAATTCTATATCTTTTCTTTTAATGTCGGCGTAGCTCTTTTGTCGACTTTGGGCGGTTTTCAACCGTTGTTGAATTTGGATGATCTTCTCGGTAGTTTCTTGTATTATCTCCGGATCCGTAATCTGTCTATCCCCTACTTCACTCCAACAAATCGGAGACCTACACTTTCTACCATAAAGCGCTTCAAACGGCGCCATCTCAATGCTTGAATGGTAGTCGTTGTTGTAGAAAAATTCTGCTAACGGTAGATGCCGATCCCAACTATTTCCGAAATCAATAACACATGCTCGTAGCATGTCTTCAAGCGTTTGTATCGTCCTTTCGCTCTACCCATCAGTTTGTGGATGATAGACAGTACTCATGTCTAGACGAGTTCCTAATGCTTGCTCTAATGTCTGCCAGAATCTTGAAATAAATCTGCCATCCCTATCAGAGATAATAGAGATTGGTATTCCATGTCTGGAGACGACTTCCTTCAAATACAGTTGTGCTAACTTTTCCATCTTGTCATCTTCTCTTATTGGCAGGAAGTGTGCAAATTTGGTGAGACGATCAACTATTACCCAAATAGTATCAGAACCACTTGCAGTCCTTGGCAATTTAGTGATGAAATCCATGGTAATGTTTTCCCATTTCCATTTCGGGATTTCAGATTGTTGAAGTAGACCTGATGGTTTCTGATGCTCCGCTTTGACCTTAGAACATGTCAAACTTTCCCCTACGTATTTAGCAACATCGGCTTTCATACCTGGCCACCAAAAATGTTTCTTGAGATCCTTGTACATCTTCTTCGTTCCAGGATGTATTGAGTATCTAGTTTTATGAGCTTCTCTAAGTACCATTTCTCTCATATCTCCAAATTTTGGTACCCAAATTCTTTCAGCCCTATACCGGGTTCCATCTTCTCAAATATTAAGATGCTTCTCCAATCCTTTGGGTATTTCATCCTTTAAATTTCCTTCTTTTAAAACTCCTTGTTGCGCCTCCTTTATTTGAGTAGTAAGGTTAGTGTGAATCATTATATTCATAGCTTTTACTCGAATGGGTTCTCTGTCCTTTCTGCTTAAGGCGTCGGCTACCACATTTGCCTTCCCCGGGTGGTAAAGAATCTCAAAGTCATAATCATTCAACAATTCAATCCACCTACGCTGCCTCATATTCAGTTGTTTCTGATTAAATATGTATTGAAGACTTTTGTGGTCGGTATATATAATACTTTTGACCCCATATAAGTAGTGCCTCCAAGTCTTTAATGCAAAAACAACCGCGCCTAATTCCAAATCATGCGTCGTATAATTCTGTTCATGAATCTTCAATTATCTAGACGCATAAGCAATTACTTTCGTTTGTTGCATTAATACACAACCGAGACCTTGCTTTGAGGCGTCACAATATATCACAAAATCATCATTCCCTTCAGGTAATGACAATATAGGTGCCGTAGTTAACTTTTTCTTTAACAATTGAAACGCTTTCTCTTGTTCATCTTTCCATTCAAATTTCTTCCCTTTATGCGTTAATGCAGTCAAGGGTTTTGCTATTCTGGAAAAGTCTTGGATGAACCTTCTGTAGTAACCAGCTAGTCCTAAAAATTGGCGTATGTGTTTCGGAGTTTTCGGGGTTTCCCACTTTTCAATGGTTTCAATCTTTGCTGGATCCACCTGAATACCTTCTTTGTTCACTATGTGACCGAGGAATTGAACTTCTTCCAACCAAAATGCACACTTTGAAAACTTAGCGTACAGTTTTTCTTTTCTCAGCAACTCTAGCACTTTTCTCAAATGTTCTTCGTGCTCTTGATCATTCTTCGAGTAAATAAGTATGTCATCGATGAAAACAATGACAAACTTGTCAAGATATGGCCCACACACTCGGTTCATGAGGTCCATGAACACAGCTGGTGCGTTAGTTAATCCAAACGGCATAACAATAAACTCGTAATGACTGTAACGCGTCCTAAAAGCAGTCTTTGGAATATCATCCTCCTTCACCCGCATTTGATGATATCCAGAACGTAAATCGATCTTCGAATAAATAGACGAGCCTTGTAGTTAATCAAATAAGTCGTCGATTCTCGGTAGTGGGTAGCGGTTCTTGATGGTAAGTTTGTTCAACTCTCGGTAGTCGATACACAACCTGAATGCACCATCTTTCTTCTTGACAAACAAAACAGGAGCTCCTCATGGTGATGTGCTTGGTCGAATGAAACCGCGCTCTAAAAGTTCCTGTAACTGAATTTGTAATTCTTTCATTTCGCTGGGTGCGAGTCTGTATGGAGCACGAGCTATTGGTACAGCTCCTGGTATAAGGTCTATTTGAAATTCAACGGATCGATGTGGGGGTAATCCCGGTAATTCTTTCGAAAATACATCGGGAAATTCTTTTGCAATGGGAACATCACTGATGTTCTTTTCTTCAGGTTTAACTTCCTTGATGTGTGCTAGAATGACGTAACAACCTTTTCTTATTAGTTTTTGCGCCTTCAAACTACTACTAATATTTAATTTCGCGTTGTTCTTTTCTCCGTACACCATTAAAGGTTTTCCTTTTTCACGCATAATGCGAATCGCATTTTTGTAACAAACGACCTCTGCTCTCACCTTTTTCAATCAGTCCATGCCAATTATTACATCAAAACTCCCTAACTCGACTGGTATTAAATCAATTTTAAACATTTCATCCCCTAGTTTAATTTCTCTCTCCCGACATATATTATCTGCTGAAATTAATTTACCGTTTACTAATTCGAGTAAAAATTTACTATCCAAAGGCGTCAATGGGCAACTTAATTTAGCACAAAATTCTCTACTCACATAGCTTCTATCCGCACCCGAATCAAATAAAACATAAGCAGATTTATCGTCAATAAAAAATGTACCCGTAACAAGCTCCGGGTCTTCCTGTGCTTTTGCCGCATTAATATTGAAAACTCTTCCACGGCCCTGCCCATTAGTACTCCCCTGATTCGGGCAATTTCTAATAATGTGGCCCGATTTTCCACATTTATAACAAACAGCGTTGGTATTACTTGCTCTGACACTATTCATTTCGGCATTACTTGTTCCGACATTATTTGTTCCTTTAGTTCTGTTAAACTTTGATCCGTAGACCTCACACTTTGTCGCGCTATGACCATTTCTTTTACACCTGTTGCAAAATGTCGTGCAAAACCCCTGATGATTTTCTTCACACCTATGACATGGTTGGTTTTGGTTTTTGTTGCTGATATCGCATATTTCATATGCATTTTCCTTAGCGATATCGGTTACATTTTGGTCCTTATGGATACGATTTGGAGTTATTTCGGTTAAAGTTGTGAAAGTTTGAGTTCCAAGACCAAGAAGGTTAAATTTGATGTTATTTGATGGTTTTGGACGTGTTTCGATGTTTACGAGTGAAAAGGTTTGATTCGGTTCGAGTTTTGGTGTTTATATGATGTTTTTAAGCTCGTTTCAGCAATATTATAATGGAGCGCCGCTCCAAAAGGGCGCGCGCCGCGCCATTTAACTACAAAAATAGTTCGAGCCTTTTCAAGAATCAAATATCAGTTCACAGTTATTCGGCGCGCCGCGCGGTATAATGGCGCGCCGCGCGGGGTTGTGCCCGGGTTCAGAATCTCCTCCTATAAAAGCCCGAATTATACCCTAACTTATCATAATCGCATCCTGACGAATTCCAGCCACTTTTTGACGAACTTAGGTGATTTTTGGAGATCTTCAAGGTCATTCTAAGGTATTAATCATTCCGGGAACAAGTCTCGATTCGTGTATCATTCAGATTTCAATCTTTAATTAGTTTTATTCTTTTGTTATCAACAATGAATTATTCTATGTCTTTGATTGTTATTTTGATTTCAGCCATGATTGTAGGCTAAACCTTTAATGTTTGCCTAGATTGAATATTTGCAAGTGTTTGGATGATACTTTAATGTTTTATTGATTGATGCATGATTAATTATGAGTTTTGATTAAAGAACCATTCTTGTGGGTGTTAATTATTGTTACTAGGCTGATTAGTGAAACTTGTTTGAACAAAGGGAACCCTGTTTCAATTTAGTGATCTAATTTCCAATTGATTTGTCTTAACCGATTGGGTGCTTACTGGACCAAGGGGGTAAACCGTGTAACGTAATTAACCAAAATAGGGGTGAATTGTGTGGAGCGAACGCGTAACCAATTGAATCTTAATCTTGTAATTAGCTAGTTACTAAGTCACAAACGAAAGATAGTTTTTG
Source organism: Rutidosis leptorrhynchoides (assembly GCF_046630445.1). Lineage (NCBI taxonomy): Eukaryota > Viridiplantae > Streptophyta > Magnoliopsida > Asterales > Asteraceae > Rutidosis > Rutidosis leptorrhynchoides. The sequence goes on along the minus strand of NC_092340.1, from coordinate 89,554,672 downwards.
GTGAAAGGGAACCCTAAGCCAATAAGTCCTAGTTTGATGTGTTTGCTAAAAGAGAACTCTGGGTAAACCGACTCTGTAATTGCGTGCATTGATTAATAGAACTAGTGCTTAATAACAAATCATCCAACACTGCGAATAGGATATCTAGGCGAACATTCTTTTATCCATTGAATTCAAATATCTTTATTTTTCTGTCGAGTCTGCATTTATTTTATTTAAACTTAAAAATCCAAAAATATTGTCTTTTACTTTTAAAGCTATCTTGATTTGGCTAATCGTTAAATAGCCGCAAAACAAACTATCTCGTACTTTCGATTTTCATAGTTTAACTTAGTTTACTTTTATTAGTTTCAAACTTAATTCTCACGTTAATACTGTCCTTGGAACGATCTTGGAATTACCATTTTTATACTATTGCACGATCGGGTACACTGCCCGTTAGTGTGTAGTAATCTTTAAACCAGGCATATTTCCAGTGATAAATTTATATACTAGATTTCACACATCAAGTTTTTGGCGCCGCTGCCGGGGAACAGTTGTGTTGAAAATTAAGTTTGAAAATTAAGTTTGTTTTTAGTTAATTTTAACTGTTTAGTTTAATTTAATTCTAATTGAGTCGGTGCGTTTAATCGGTTTGTTAGCTGTGTTCTTGCAGTTACAGGTAGTGCATGCAACATACGCGTTCTTCAGATTCTCCAATTGTTAAACCATTTGACGAGCCTGAAAGAGAGTTGTTTAAAGCTTTAAGTCAGAAGCAAAAGTTAACAGTGGATTCATCAGTTTCATCGGGTGATACTTACGTTAATTTGGGAAGTACTTCTGAGACTGTGGTGCCCGAGACACCACCTGAAATTTTTAACGAAGAAGACTCTTACGCTTCGTCTGATACTACAGAAACTGAAGAAATGGCCGAAGGAGAAGCACCCCGTCCTCAGACTATGGCTGAAAAGTTAAAGGCCACCCGAGGGGGCCAAGGCAATTCGATTACTCAACCGAATATTACTCAGCCTTTTCAAATTACAGGGCCGATCCTGAATTTGATTTCTTCTGATTGCCGATTCTATGGCAAAGATACCGAGGATGCTAACGAGCATCTTCGTAATTTTAATGATGTTTGTAACTTGTTTAAGCTCCATGAGGTTGCCGACACTTCAATTAAGACAAGACTTTTCCCTTGGACTCTTAAGGGAGAAGCTAAGAGATGGTTAGATAAGCAACCAGAAGGTACGATTACATCTTGGGAGACTTTGGAAGATAAGTTTTTGTCGAAGTTTTTCCCTGCATCTCGAGCTGCTCGACTTCAAGCAGATATTTCTCAATTTAGACAAAAGAGCAGTGAGACATTGTTTGATGCTTGGGACCGTTTTGCTACTTTGTTACGCTCGTGTCCGCAACACGGGTTGAATGATTTACAGAAGGTTCAGATTTTCTACAAAGGTTGTGATATTCCTACGCGTCAGAGTATTGATCAAGCTGCAGGTGGTACGTTAATGGATAAGACTGAAGAAGAGGCGTTAGAGATCATTGAAAAGCAAGCTGCTTATTCTCATGAGTGGCATCAGGATCATGAGTCTTTTCATTCTGCTTCAGTTAAGAGAACAGAGACTACAGGTACAGGTGCTTATGATGATTTTGGGTCTATCAGTGCTAAGTTGGATTCGTTTGGTAGGAATTTGGAGAAGATGAACAAGGATATTCATGGTATGAAGGTTGGTTGTGAATACTGTGGAGGTTTGCATCTGGGCAAAGATTGTGATGCGGGTTTGACTATGAATCAGAAAGAAGAGGTCAACTATATTAGTCAGCAGAATAACAATCAGTTTCAGGGACGTGCTCAGTTTAATAGGAATTTCAATAATCCTTATAATCCGCAAGGTAATCAGGGTTCGAGGTTCCAACCGGGTTCTAGTGGAGGTTTTCAGCAGCAAGCTCCCGGTTATTTTCAGAAACCACAGGTCGAAGAGAAAAAGTCCAACCTTGAGGCTATGATCGAGAAGTTAGTGATATCTCAGACTCAACTTGTCACTACCGTTACTCAGAATAATGAAAAGAATGACCAAATGTTTCGAAATCAACAAGCAGCTATTCATAATCTTGAACAGCAGATTGGTCAACTTGCTAATAAGAGTAGTGAGAGGAAACCGGGAGAGTTACCTAGCAAGACGGATACTAACCCGAAAAACGGGCATGTTAACGCTATCACCACCCGAAGTGGTTTAGCGTATCATCCACCGAGGAAGCCCGACGAGTATGATTTGAGGGTACCGTTAGTTAATGATAGTGAGCCGGTTGTTGAAAGTGAACCGGCAAAGGAAAAGGAGCCGGAACAGGTGGCTGAAAAAGTTGTTAAGGAACCGGTTACTGTTGCTGTTAAACCGGTAGTTAGAGAGTATCAACCACCGCTCCCATTCCCGAGGAAACAGCGATTGGAGAAGCTAGAGGCCGAAAAGTCCAAGTTCATGGACTTGATTAAAAAAGTTAACATAAATATGCCTTTTATTGATGTTATTGCAGGTTTGCCTAAGTATGCGAGGTTTCTTAAGGATTTGCTGACTAACAGGCAGAAGCTGAAGAACGTGTCTTCAGTCAGGTTGAATGCCGCATGCTCAGCGGTTGTTGCAAACAAGCTTCCCGAGAAGCTTGAAGATCCTGGAAGTTTTACCATTCCTTGTTTACTTGGTAATTTGGACTGTATGAGGGCTTTGGCGGATTTGGGGGCTAGCATTAATTTAATGCCTTATTCTATTTACTTAAAGCTAGACCCCGGGGAGTTAAAACCCACGCGTATGGCTGTGCAGCTAGCCGACCGCTCTATTAAATTTCCTCGTGGAATCATAGAGAATATGCTAGTGAAGACCGGGTCGTTAGTTTTTCCGGCGGATTTTGTGGTTTTGGATATGGAAGTGGATGAAAGGATTCCACTAATTTTGGGTCGGCCATTCTTAAATACTGCTAGGTGTATGATTGATGTGTATGGCCAACAGTTGACCCTTAGGATAGACGATTTGAGTGCAACATTCTCAATCGACCATGCTCTAAAATACCCTGGCCACACTGATGATACATGTTATTTTCTTAACACTGTGAATGTCCAGTCTGAGTTTTTGCAGGAATTCCCAGAGTTACAGGGTTCAGGAGAATGCTCATTGGTTGAGATTGATGAGGATGTGCAGGTTGAGGAGGTGGATATTTTAACCACCTTGATGGAAAACGGCTATGAGCCGACTGAAGAGGAGTTCAAAGAACTTGAACGTGATTCAAATTACCGGAGCAAGTCTTCAATTGAAGAACCTCCCGAGCTTGAATTGAAGCCACTTCCAGATCATTTGGAATACGCTTACTTGCAAGAGGAAACTAAGCTTCCGGTAATCATTTCTTCTTCTCTTTCAGCAGGTCAGAAAAATGAGCTTGTAACCATGCTAAAGGCCCATAAACCGGCCATTGCATGGAAGATTCACGACATTAAGGGTATTAGTCCCTCCTATTGCACCCACAAAATCCTAATGGAGGATAACTCCAAACCCGTGGTGCAACGCCAAAGGAGGTTGAACCCGCACATGCAAGATGTCGTGAAGAAAGAGATAATAAAGCTCCTTGATGCAGGTCTGATTTACCCGATCTCTGACAGTCCGTGGATTAGCCCGGTACACTGTGTACCTAAGAAAGGTGGTATGACTGTTACCACCAATGATAAAAATGAGTTAATTTCCACCCGGACTGTCACGGGGTGGCGTGTTTGTATCGACTACCGTAAGTTGAACGACGCCACACGTAAAGACCACTTCCCGCTACCTTTCATGGATCAAATGCTAGAGAGGTTGGCGGGAAACAGTTTCTATTGCTTTCTCGATGGTTTCTCGGGCTATTTTCAAATTCCTATCTCGCCCGAGGACCAAGAGAAGACTACTTTCACGTGCCCGTATGGCACGTTCTCATATCGACGCATGCCCTTTGGCCTTTGCAATGCTCCGGCCACTTTTCAAAGGTGCATGATGGCCATATTCCATGACATGATCGAAGATTGCATGGAGGTGTTCATGGATGACTTCTCGGTTTTCGGTGACACTTTCGATTCATGCCTTCTTAATTTAGAACGGATGTTGGTCAGGTGCGAAAAATCTAATCTTGTGCTCAACTGGGAGAAGTGCCATTTCATGGTTCAAGGGGGCATCGTTCTCGGGCACAAGATTTCTAAGAACGGTATAGAGGTGGATCCCGCAAAGGTTACCGCTATTAAGAACCTTCCACCTCCTACCGATGTTAAGGGTGTTAGGAGTTTTCTCGGGCACGCCGGTTTTTACCGGCGATTCATTAAAGATTTTTCTAAGATTGCCAACCCGATGAATAAACTCCTTGAAAAGGACACCCCGTGGAAATTCTCCGACGAATGCCAAAAGGCATTCGAGCTTTTGAAGGAGAAACTCATCAATGCGCCAATCATAATTGCCCCTAATTGGTCCCTTCCGTTCGAGCTTATGTGCGATGCATCTGATTTCGCTGTTGGGTCAGTTTTGGGTCAAAGGGTCGAGAAGCATTTCCGACCCATCTACTATGCAAGCAAGACCTTGCAAGGAGCGCAATTAAATTATACTACCACTGAAAAAGAGCTCCTTGCGGTGGTCTTTTCGTTTGATAAGTTCCGGTCCTACTTAGTCTTATCTAAGACTATTGTCTTTACGGACCATTCTGCTCTAAAGTACCTTTTTGCTAAACCGGATGCAAAACCACGACTTCTTAGATGGATCTTGCTTTTGCAAGAATTTGATGTGGAGATCCGGGATAAAAAGGGTGCTGAAAACTTGGCGGCCGATCACCTTTCACGTCTGGAGAACCCCTCCCGTGAGGTTCTCGATGAGACGACCATTCGTGATGATTTTCCCGGCGAATATCTCATGAAAGTGGATAGGGTTGATGAGCCGTGGTACGTGGACATTGCTAATTATCTAGTTGGGAGATTCTTGGAGAAAGGGTGGTCACACCAAAAGAGGAAGAAATTCTTCAGTGACCTTAAGTACTATTTCTGGGAGGATCCCTATCTTTTTCGTTGTTGTCCCGATGGTATTATCCGCCGGTGTGTTTCCGGTGATGAGTGTATGCGAATTCTAACCGAGTGCCATAGTGGGCCTACCGGTGGGCATTTTGGACCCCAAATTACGGGGCGTAAAGTCTATGATGCCGGCTTTTATTGGCCGACAATCTTCAAAGATGCCCACCTGGTTTGTAAGTCTTGTGATTCATGCCAAAGGGCCGGTAAAGTCACCAAACGTGATGAGATGCCTCAACAAAGCATCCAAGTTTGCGAAGTATTTGACGTTTGGGGAATTGACTTTATGGGGCCATTTCCGAAATCTCAGAATTATAGTTACATACTCGTTGCCATTGACTACGTGTCTAAATGGGCCGAAGCGCAAGCTTTACCCACAAATGATGCACGAGTTGTGATTTCGTTCCTTAAGCGTTTATTCTCTCGATTTGGAACTCCTAAAGCTTTAATTAGCGATAGGGGTACTCATTTTTGTAACGCTCAAATGGAGAAGGTATTGAAGCGATATGGAGTTGTCCATAAAGTTTCTACTTCATACCATCCCCAAACGAGCGGACAAGTTGAGAATACCAATCGAGCTCTTAAAAGTATTCTTGAGAAAACTGTGGGTTCGAATCCGAAGGAGTGGGCAAATAAGCTCGATGAAGCTTTGTGGGCGTTTAGAACCGCCTTCAAAACGCCACTTGGTACCACTCCTTATCGGTTGGTTTATGGGAAAGCGTGCCATCTCCCGTTGGAGATTGAGCATAAAGCTATGTGGGCACTTCAAAAGTGCAATTTAGATTTGAAGGAAGCCGGACGCCTAAGGGCGGGGCAATTGAATGAGCTTGGTGAATTACGCCTTGATGCGTACGAGAATTCATTGATTTATAAAGAAAAGACCAAGCAATGGCATGATAGGAAGTTAAAAGGTCCAAAAGAGTTTAACGAAGGCGACCGAGTGCTTTTGTTTAACTCTAGATTGAAGCTTTTACCGGGAAAACTTAAGTCCCGGTGGACGGGACCATTTGAGGTTGTTAAGGTGTACCCATACGGTACGATTGAGTTAAAAAATGCGAATGGTATTACCTTTAAGGTTAACGGACATCGTGTGAAGAAGTATGTTGATGGTCCGTTAGTGATTGATGACGAGGTTCACGTTGAACCCGATCCCAACGCCACTTGAAGTTGGGGACGAGTCGTGTGAACGACTCGTTAAATAAGGTTCACGTTGTTGTAAAGTTTGTATATTTTTGGTGCTAGTTTGATAATATGTGCAATACGATCATGTTTAGTTTTTATTGGGGATGGTTTGGTTGTTTTATGGCGAGAAAACTGGGTTTTATTGCTTAAAAATGCGGATTTTTGAAGTTACAGTACATGGAGCGCCGCTCCAATAAGGGGCGCGCCGCGCCACTTGAGTATATCTGAAGTACCAGTTTTTGAAAACAGCTCGGCATCAATTTTTAGTTATTCTGCGCGCCGCGCGAGACTTTGGCGCGCCGCGCGAAAACACTGCGCGCCGCGCGATATCCTGGAGCGCCGCGCCACCCTGTCAGCCAGCTGTTTTTGGGTTTTTATTTAAAGTCAATCCGAATTTTTACATCCCCACAATTTAGAAACGGGTGACCAGCTGTTTTTATACCCTTTCACTTCAATTATTTTCATTCTTACATCTCTTAAACACCTACAAATCCTTTGATCTTTCAAAACCCTAATTCTACAAAGTTTAAATTCTTGTTTCAAGTAACCTTAATCTTTCAAGAATGGCACCTAAGAAGGTCCGAATTTGTTCCTTTCTTTACTAATTTCATCTTATTATATGTTAATTTCTTGTTTAATTCTTAATTGTCTTGATGAATTAGTGTGGGGTCGCTTTAATTTGGGTTATATGATTCAATTAGTCATGGGTTTTTGTTAGATATTGTTTATATGCTTTGATTTCATGCTAAAGTTGGTGTTTTTAGAAGTTTAACATGAACCTAGGGTTTGTAGGGTTAAAGGTCCGAATTTTGTAAGTAAAAAGGGGTTTATTGCTTGAAAGTGTGATGTTCTTTGAATTGTTCATATGTTTTTGAACTAGTGTGGGGTAGTGTCCATATGGGCGGGTCACTTTGTTTTGAATGACTTTTGCTACATTGTTCCAATTATGTGATATGCCATGCTAGTGACGATTGAGTATATGATTTTGTATTGAGATGAAGCTTTTGTTTAATGGTTGTTGAATTTGTTAAAAGTTGCTAACATGATGAAGTTGATTGGATTTTTGGAATTTTAAAGAGTTATAAGTAATCATGTTGGTCGTGTTTTGGTTATGTTGTTTGATGAATAAGGTTATGAATTATTTGTTTATGGATAATGTGATTTGGTTGAGAGTTAGTTTTTGAAAAGTTTTCAAAAGAGTTATTGGTTTAAATGGTTATTGTATTTGAAAGTGATTTAGCATGAAACAAGGATTGATTGTAAAGGTGTTTGGTGCTTATTATGATGACTAACACTAACTTTTGAGTTTTGTGTTTGTTTTCTTTACTTGTTTCATGAATGCAGAGAACAAGAGGTAACCCACCACAGCAACCACCGAACAACCCTGAATTGTGGTTGTCCCAAGTTGGTAATATTGAGGATTTGGAACAAAGGTTTAACATCAATCTTGCTCGTCCGATTGAGCAAACCTACTACTTGGATTGGACGCAACTTCGGAATGAAAGTGTTCAAGCTTATCGAGAATTGCGCGGTTACTTATGGGTTACGTATAGCGGTACTGAGTTGAGACCGTATGAGCGTTTGTTTCAGATTAACGAAGATGTGTATGAGCAATTGACTGTCGAGTTCTTTTCGACTGTAAGTTGTCGGCCCCGAGTTGCTCCTCGTGATTCGGACTTTTTGATATTTAGGCTTGGCGGGGCGGACCGTCAAATGAGTAAAGTTGAGTTAGCTCGGGCGTTGGGTTTGTACCCCGAGTTAAATGATGACATTGATTTAGGGTACCATTTGTTGGGGTGCAGGGTATTCGGTGACGGCGAGTTTAGTGAAAGTGAGTATTGGCCGACGATTATTAATCCGGGGGTTAGGGCTTTCAGTTCTAGTAGAAGCATTCAGTCTAATCTTCGACGTCCGGTGGACCGTATTCTTTTTAAAATGATTGCTACTATGTTCATGGCCCGGAGGAATGCAAACAAAATCAAAAGAAAGGATCTTTGGATCCTCCAGCAGATAAAAGCGAGAGAGGCAATTGATGTGCCGACTATGTTGGGGTCCTGGTTTCAGGAAATCGGTGAAGATAATCGTCCCGAGCGCCCGTTGTTAGGGGGCCATTTTGTGACACGTATAGCTGAGGCATTTTCTGTGCCTACTGATAGGTGTACTATCGCGGGGGTCGAAGCAATGGTAACAAACATTTTGTTTTTCGCTAAAGCCGATTTTATTAGGCGAGGACCGAACGGTTGGGTTTTGGTAGAGGATGAAGAGCAACCACAGGGTCAAGGTCAACAACAACAGCAAGAGCAGGGTCAAGGTCGAGGTCAAGGTAGAGGACGTGGTATTGGGTCCACGTATGAAGCAGGGAGTTCTAGTGGTAATGTTCGGGGAGGATGGACTCCCGATGAGGAAGCTTTTAATGGGTTGGTGAATAGTGTTGACGGGCTGCATCTCGAGTTCCAAGATAGTCGTACATTTTATAATGATCAGGTTGCGCATAATCAGCGTATGTATGACGAACAGCGCCGTCATAATCAGGAGTTGATGACGTGGCATCAGGGTAACTATGGGTCTCTTAACACGAGTTTGGGTCAGGTTCGGACAGAGGTTGGTAATTTGGGCGACCGTGTTGACAGGATAGAGTATGATGTTCGAGGGATTCGGGCCCACAATCAGTGGGAAATTCATCAGAGGCAGCTCCAACGGCAGATGCGTCATGTGCCGGATGCGTACATTCCTACGCAAACCACTATTCCGGACTACACTGCCGTGACGCCTCCGAGACCGGATCCGTATTATGACCCGTATCAAGCTTGCCAAGATACTTATGGCGTGACTTGGGACCCGTTGAGAGATTTTTGGCCGGGAAGCGATTGATGTGTTGCACGTATTATTGTTGTATTTGTTTAAACTATTTCCGTTTCGATTTGGTTGTACTTGATATTTTTATTTTTCGTATGATGTACTTTGAGACCTATTTGGGGCAAGGCGTTTTGGTACCGGGTGGTACCACCTTGCCCATTTATGTATTTGGTGTGTTTTTCTTTTTGTTAGGTGTGTTGGTGAAACGGTTTTTCAAGTCTGGCATTAAGTTCAGCAAAACTACTTGAGTGATGATATTTGTGTGAGAATCGGGAATGGACGATGTTCTTATGCTGGCAGTCAGTTCAGCGCCATCTGTCACTGTCATTCCACGATCTGTGGTTAAGCTCGATAAGTTTTTATTTTTCTTACCCTTTTGATTTTAATCCATTTTTGATCTCAAATAATGGGGACATTACTTGATCTCAAGTGTGGGGTGGGGGATGTAAAATCTCTCGGGTTGGTTATTAATAGAATCATCATTATTTTGGTTTTGACATTTAAAAGACTTAACGTTTCACGGGGTTTTGGTCGTAAAAAAAAAAAATTGAAAAATTAGGGGAAAAAATAAAAAAAAATGAAAAAAATTAGTTAGTTAAAAAGAAAAAAAAAAAAATATATAAAAGTAGTTAAAAATTCGACCAAAACCTTTGTTTAAGGTATGGCTTGGTATTTATTTCATTATGTTTAAAGAAGCCAAAGTTGTTCCACATGTTCATTACATTTGAACATGAAATCCTACGAGTTCGAAGAACTCAATAGTAGGTCACCTGTACCAAAACGGGTGTAAACCGTGAGAGAGCGGTGATTGCATAGCGTGATTGTGACCGAATCACGTGCCAGATCAAAAACTTTTGGTTACTTGGTATAGCATACTTCCGAAACTATATCATTTTATTATTGCATCATTTAATGATGTGATACTGTGGGAAGAGGAGCCTTGAGCTTCACCAGTGCTGTCCTTTTCAGGAGCAATAGCTACGTGCTTGTGTTTGCTTAGACAACACAACCCATAGCCAAAAGCTATGGAACCCGAAGGTTTTCGGGATTTTTCAAAACCGGTGTCAATTGAAACAGATTGGCACTTCCGAGTGATTCAGATCCACTCATAAGGAAGTAAAGTCTTCCGATCGTCCTACTTGGTTCGTATACCTCTTAAGCGTGCCATTTCATTACCCATCATTTCACGATGAGGTACTGTTAGAGGAGAAAGTCTTGAACTTTCAAAACACGTTCATTATTTTGAATGTGAAATCCTACATGAACATTCAGTTCATACGTAGGTCACTTGTACAAAAACGGGTGTCAACCGTATGAACGGTGATTGGATCGTGTGGTCGAAGCCGGGCCACACGCTAGATCGAAAACTTTATAGGGCGGTCTTCATTGTTTCTCCTAACAAGGACAATGTATGCGCTCGACCACCTTTTATGACCATACAGGATGTATCCATTCCATCCTTAAGGGAGTCAAGTCTCCCGAACGACACACTTGCTGATTTATTTCAGAAGTTGTAGTCCAGACCAGTTGTAGGGTGATGAAAAACCTTGAAAAGTCATTGCTAAAATCGACTGGAAATCTACCAGGCCTCAACATCAAACAGGGAAACTGGTAGTCGAAGCTTATCTCAATGAGGGAGATTTGCTAGCTTAATGGGAAGCGCACCATGATACACAAAATGTCAGTGATTGATCAGATTCCCAGTGGATAACCTCCGGAAAGGTAAGATATCAGCTTTTAAGCCTGATGAACCTCAATCTTTATGGTTGACTTAACGGATTAGACGGTTACCTCATAACTATCGATGATATCTGGACGTAATGTGTATCCTCCTAAGCACATTATTTTCTACCGACATCTCGCGATGTTAGGTACTGTGGGAGGCTTGGCTTGACCAATTGCGGGGTAGCCCGTACGTTCTCTTTGTAGTGACCCGAACTTTTCCATGTTTATATATATTAATTGAGATTGATATTTACATGATTAAATGTTTCCAACATGTTAAGCAATCAAACTTGTTAAGACTTGATTAATTGAAATATGTTTCATATAGACAATTGACCACCCAAGTTGACCGGTGATTCACGAACGTTAAAACTTGTAAAAACTATACGATGATATATATATGGTTATATATATAGTTAACATGTTTTTATTATAAGTATGTATCTCATTAGGTATTTTAACAATGAGTTATATACATAAAAATGAGACTATTAATTTAAGAAACTCGAAAACGATATATATAACGATTATCGTTATAACAACGTCTTACTAGGTACATATTAATCATATTAAGATATTGATACACTTGGTTAATTATGTTAAATGATAATTAAATATATTATTAATTGTATTAACAATGAAATACATATGTAAAAATAAGACTACTAACTTAATGATTTCGAAACGAGACATATATGTAACGATTATCGTTGTAACGACATTTAACTGTATATACATCATACTGAGATATATTATATATCATAATATCATGATAATATAACAATTTAATATCTCATTTGTTATAATAAACAATGGGTTAACAACATTCAACAAGATCGTTAACCTAAAGGTTTCAAAACAACATTTACATGTAACGACTAACGATGACTTAACGACTCAGTTAAAATGTATATACATGTAGTGTTTTAATATGTATTCATACACTTTTGAAAGACTTCAAGACACTTATCAAAATACTTCTACTTAACAAAAATGCTTACAATTACATCCTCGTTCAGTTTCATCAACAATTCTACTCGTATGCACCCGTATTCGTACTCGTACAATACACAGCTTTTAGATGTATGTACTATTGGTATATACACTCCAATGATCAGCTCTTAGCAGCCCATGTGAGTCACCTAACACATGTGGGAACCATCATTTGGCAACTAGCATGAAATATCTCATAAGATTACAAAAATATGAGTAATCATTCATGACTTATTTACATGAAAACAAAATTACATATCCTTTATATCTAATCCATACACCAACGACCAAAAACACCTACAAACACTTTCATTCTTCAATTTTCTTCATCTAATTGAACTCTCTCAAGTTCTATCTTCAAGTTCTAAGTGTTCTTCATAAATTCCAAAAGTTCTAGTTTCATAAAATCAAGAATACTTTCAAGTTTGCTAGCTCACTTCCAATCTTGTAAGGTGATCATCCAACCTCAAGAAATCTTTGTTTCTTACAGTAGGTTATCATTCTAATACAAGGTAATAATCATATTCAAACTTTGGTTCAATTTCTATAACTATAACAATCTTATTTCAAGTGATGATCTTACTTGAACTTGTTTTCGTGTCATGATTTTGCTTCAAGAACTTCGAGCCATCCAAGGATCCATTGAAGCTAGATCCACTTTTCTCTTTTCCAGTAGGTTTACCCAAGGAACTTAAGGTAGTAATGATGTTCATAACATCATTCGATTCATACATATAAAGCTATCTTATTCGAAGGTTTAAACTTGTAATCACTAGAACATAGTTTAGTTAATTCTAAACTTGTTCGCAAATAAAAGTTAATCCTTCTAACTTGACTTTTAAAATCAACTAAACACATGTTCTATATCTATATGATATGCTAACTTAATGATTTAAAACCTGGAAACACGAAAAACACCGTAAAACCGGATTTACGCCGTCGTAGTAACACCGCGGGCTGTTTTGGGTTAGTTAATTAAAAACTATGATAAACTTTGATTTAAAAGTTGTTATTCTGGGAAAATGATTTTTATTATGAACATGAAACTATATCCAAAAATTATGGTTAAACTCAAAGTGGAAGTATGTTTTCTAAAATGGTCATCTAGACGTCGTTCTTTCGACTGAAATGACTACCTTTACAAAAACGACTTGTAACTTATTTTTCCGACTATAAACCTATACTTTTCTGTTTAGATTCATAAAATAGAGTTCAATATGAAACCATAGCAATTTGATTCACTCAAAACGGATTTAAAATGAAGAAGTTATGGGTAAAACAAGATTGGATAATTTTTCTCATTTTAGCTACGTGAAAATTGGTAACAAATCTATTCCAACCATAACTTAATCAACTTGTATTGTATATTATGTAATCTTGAGATACCATAGACACGTATACAATGTTTCGACCTATCATGTCGACACATCTATATATATTTCGGAACAACCATAGACACTCTATATGTGAATGTTGGAGTTAGCTATACAGGGTTGAGGTTGATTCCAAAATATATATAGTTTGAGTTGTGATCAATACTGAGATACGTATACACTGGGTCGTGGATTGATTCAAGATAATATTTATCGATTTATTTCTGTACATCTAACTGTGGACAACTAGTTGTAGGTTACTAACGAGGACAGCTGACTTAATAAACTTAAAACATCAAAATATATTAAAAGTGTTGAAAATATATTTTGAACATACTTTGATATATATGTATATATTGTTATAGGTTCGTGAATCAACCAGTGGCCAAGTCTTACTTCCCGACGAAGTAAAAATCTGTGAAAGTGAGTTATAGTCCCACTTTTAAAATCTAATATTTTTGGGATGAGAATACATGCAGGTTTTATAAATGATTTACAAAATAGACACAAGTACGTGAAACTACATTCTATGGTTGAATTATCGAAATCGAATATGCCCCTTTTTATTAAGTCTGGTAATCTAAGAATTAGGGAACAGACACCCTAATTGACGCGAATCCTAAAGATAGATCTATTGGGCCTAACAAACCCCATCCAAAGTACCGGATGCTTTAGTACTTCGAAATTTATATCATATCCGAAGGGTGTCCCGGAATGATGGGGATATTCTTATATATGCATCTTGTTATTGTCGGTTACCAGGTGTTCACCATATGAATGATTTTTATCTCTATGTATGGGATGTGTATTGAAATATGAAATCTTGTGGTCTATTGTTACGATTTGATATATATATAGGTTAAACCTATAACTCACCAACATTTTTGTTGACGTTTAAAGCATGTTTATTCTCAGGTGAATATTAAGAGCTTCCGCTGTTGCATACTAAAATAAGGACAAGATTTGGAGTCCATGTTTGTATGATATTGTGTAAAAACTGCATTCAAGAAACTGATTTCGATGTAACATATTTGTATTGTAAACCATTATGTAATGGTCGTGTGTAAACAGGATATTTTAGATTATCATTATTTGATAATCTACGTAAAGCTTTTTAAACCTTTATTTATGAAATAAAGGTTATGGTTTGTTTTAAAAATGAATGCAGTCTTTGAAAAACGTCTCATATAGAGGTCAAAACCTCGCAACGAAATCAATTAATATGGAACGTTTTTAATCAATAAGAACGGGACATTTCAGTTGGTATCAGAGCGTTGGTCTTAGAGAACCAGAAAATTTGCATTAGTGTGTCTTATCGAGTTTGTTAGGATGCATTAGTGAGTCTGGACTTCGACCGTGTTTTCTTTAAAAATGATTGCTTAACATTTTTTGTTGGAAACTATATATTTTTAACATATGAATATTATGTGATATATTAATCTCTTAACGTGTTTGATATTATGTGATAGATGTCTACCTCTAGAACAAGTCCCATTGACTCACCTAATAATAATGAAGAGTCAAATGTAAATTGGAATGATTTGTGGACTGATTCACAAGTTCCCGAAGAGGAACCGGAAGAAGAGTCGGAACCGGAAGAAGAATCGGAACCGGAAGAAGAATCGGAACCGGTGGGGGAAATAATAAAACGGTTAAGTAAAAGAAAATCCTCAACCAACCGACCAAAGTTAATTATGGTCAATGGTGTTTCCGCCAAGGAAGCAAAATATTGGGAGGATTACCAATTCTCCGATGAATCGGATTCCGACGAGAATTCCGATGATGTTATAGAAATTACCCCAACTGAATTTAAAAAGGCAAAAGAAAATAATAAGGGAAAGGGCATAAAAATAGAGAAATCTAATTCCAACCCCGATGAACTTTATATGTATCGTCAACCCCCGAAGTCCTTAAGTTGTAACAATGACCCGGGAACCTCTAAACCACCAGGTTTTTCTAAACCAATGTGGACAACGACGGCTCGTATTAGGGGAACATCATATATCCCTAGAAACTTGGCAAAACGAACCAAAACCGAAGAAGAAGAAACGAGCGAGTCGGAATAAGATAGTTGTATTCGTGTGGTGTAATATATGTAATATAGTGTTCTTATGCTTTATGATATATGTAAAAATTGCTTGTATTAATAAGTATTTTTTTATGAATCTAACTCTTGTCTATTTTACAGTTTAAAAACACAAAATGGATAGACAACCCAATATTTTAAGAGACCTACCCGGAGACATGATTGATGAAATCTTGTCTAGAGTCGGCCAGAATTCTTCGGCACAACTATTTAAGGCGAGATCAGTTTGTAAGACATTCGAAGAACGTTCCAAGAATGTCTTGGTTTATAAGAGACTTTCGTTTGAAAGATGGGGGATATCACATTGGGAAACCCATAAGTTACGATGTGTTTACTTTGACGCATATATTGCGGGGAACCCAAATGCTATTTTACGCAACGGGTTAAGAAATTATTTTGACTCAATATATCCGAATATTGGACTTCGTGATTTAGAAAAAGCGGCTAACATGCAACATAAAGAAGCATGTTATGCTTTCGGATTAGTAATGTTCGCTTCTCACCAAAGTGAGAACAAGAACATCGGGCTACAACTATTAAACAAAACGTTTCCACAAGTGACGGAGTCGGTAATTGGGGTAAGAAATGAGGTTTTTAGATTATTACGGGACTGTTGGACATTACGTAACCCTCGTCCCTTTGATGACGTTACAACACGCTGTCTTATCAACGGCCATAATGGTTATGTTGCACAAGACCAAGGATGGGAAGTAGTCCTAGTAAAACCAGAATGCATGACTTGTTTCTGGACGTATGAATTACGTGTCTTTATTGCCTTTGCTGAACGACTTGTGTACTAGCTAGAATTATCTTCACAACTATCTTGTATCAAAGTTATTGTGTGCTATATTTCATGCTTTATGTAAAATATGCGGTATTGTAAGTTTGTAAAATATTGTATAAAAGTTTGAACGCGAAATATTATTATAATCAGTTTTTCATATAGAATTGTAGTAGTTGAATTGTATATTAGCTACTAAGTATGAACTTAACGGGTAGGTACTACCCGAATTTAAACTTATAAAACGCTAATATGAAGAAAAAGCTTTTATAAATGAGTTCATATTATGCTACGAAATACTATTAACTACTCTTAATATTCTGTATGATTAACTTGTTCCATTTGACTATTTTGAAGGAAATGGCACCGACTACTCGACACACAGTGAATATGAATGAAGAGGAATTCCGTACTTTTCTAGCTTCAAACATAGCCGCAGTACAGGCTGCGCTACATACCAATAATAACCTTGGATCTAGCAGTACAGGAAATCGTGTAGGATGCACCTACAAAGAATTCACTGCCTGCAAACCTTTGGAATTTGATGGAACCGAAGGACCGATCGGATTGAAACGGTGGACCGAGAAGGTCGAATCGGTGTTTGCCATAAGTAAGTGTACTGAAGAGGACAAAGTAAAGTACGCTACGCATACCTTCACAGGTTCTGCGTTAACATGGTGGAATACCTATCTAGAGCAAGTGGGACAAGACGATGCGTACGCACTACCGTGGTCAGCATTCAAGCACTTGATGAACGAGAAGTACCGTCCCAGAACCGAGGTCAATAAGCTCAAGACAGAACTTAGAGGGTTACGAACCCAAGGATTTGATATTACCACGTACGAAAGACGATTCACAGAATTGTGCCTATTGTGTCCGGGAGCATTCGAAGATGAGGAAGAGAAGATCGACGCGTTTGTGAAAGGATTACCGGAAAGAATCCAAGAAGATATAAGTTCACACGAGCCCGCCTCCATACAACAGGCATGTAGAATGGCTCACAAACTCGTGAACCAAATTGAAGAAAGAATTAAAGAACAGATAGCTGAAGAGGCCAATGTGAAGCAAGTCAAAAGAAAGTGGGAGGAAAACGGTGATAAGAATCACCAATACAACAACAACAGCAATTACAACAATAATCGCAACAATTATCCCAACAATCGCAACATCAATCGCAACTACAACAAACGGCCCAACAACAACAACAACAACAACAGCAACTACAACAATCATCCCAACAACAATAATAACCGCAACAACAACAACAATCAGAAGCAGCTATGCCAAAGGTGTGAAAAGAATCACTCGGGGTTCTGCACCAAATTTTGCAACAAGTGTAAAAGAAATGGTCATAGCGCGGCGAAGTGTGAGGTCTACGGACCAGGGGTTAATAGAACGAAAGGAACAAATGGTGTCGGAACGAGTAATGGCGGAGCAAGTAGTGTCGGAGCAAGTTATGCCAATGTAGTTTGTTATAAATGTGGAAAACCGGGCCACATTATTAGAAATTGCCCGAACCAGGAGAACACGAATGGACAAGGCCGCGGAAGAGTTTTCAATATTAATGCGGCAGAGGCACAGGAAGACCCGGAGCTTGTTACGGGTACGTTTCTTATTGACAATAAATCTGCTTACGTTTTATTTGATTCGGGTGCGGATAGAAGCTATATGAGTAGAGATTTTTGTGCTAAATTAAGTTGTCCATTGACGCCTTTGGATAGTAAATTTTTACTCGAATTAGCAAATGGTAAATTAATTTCAGCAGATAATATATGTCGGAATCGAGAAATTAAACTGGTTAGCGAAACATTTAAGATTGATTTGATACCAGTAGAGTTAGGGAGTTTTGATGTGATAATCGGTATGGACTGGTTGAAAGAAGTGAAAGCGGAGATCGTTTGTTACAAAAATGCAATTCGCATTATACGAGAAAAAGGAAAACCCTTAATGGTGTACGGAGAAAAGGGCAACACGAAGCTACATCTTATTAGTAATTTGAAGGCACAAAAACTAATAAGAAAAGGTTGCTATGCTGTTCTAGCACACGTCGAGAAAGTACAAACTGAAGAAAAGAGCATCAATGATGTTCCCATTGCAAAAGAATTTCCCGATGTATTTCCGAAAGAATTACCGGGATTACCCCCACATCGATCCGTTGAATTTCAAATAGATCTTGTACCAGGAGCTGCACCAATAGCTCGTGCTCCTTACAGACTCGCACCCAGCGAGATGAAAGAACTGCAAAGCCAATTACAAGAACTTTTAGAGCGTGGTTTCATTCGACCAAGCACATCACCGTGGGGAGCTCCTGTTTTGTTTGTCAAGAAGAAAGATGGTACATTCAGGTTGTGTATCGACTACCGAGAGTTGAACAAACTTACCATCAAGAACCGCTACCCACTACCGAGAATCGACGACTTATTTGATCAACTACAAGGCTCGTCTGTTTATTCAAAGATTGACTTACGTTCCGGGTATCATCAAATGCGGGTGAAAGAAGATGATATTCCAAAGACTGCTTTCAGAACACGTTACGGTCATTACGAGTTTATGGTCATGCCGTTTGGTTTAACTAATGCACCAGCTGTGTTCATGGACCTTATGAACCGAGTGTGTGGACCATACCTTGACAAGTTTGTCATTGTTTTCATTGATGACATACTTATTTACTCAAAGAATGACCAGGAACACGGTGAACATTTGAGAAAGGTGTTAGAAGTATTGAGGAAGGAAGAATTGTACGCTAAGTTTTCAAAGTGTGCATTTTGGTTGGAAGAAGTTCAATTCCTCGGTCACATAGTGAACAAAGAAGGTATTAAGGTGGATCCGGCAAAGATAGAAACTGTTGAAAAGTGGGAAACCCCGAAAACTCCGAAACACATACGCCAGTTTTTAGGACTAGCTGGTTACTACAGAAGGTTCATTCAAGACTTTTCCAGAATAGCAAAACCCTTGACTGCATTAACGCATAAAGGGAAGAAATTTGAATGGAATGATGAACAAGAGAAAGCGTTTCAGTTATTGAAGAAAAAGCTAACTACGGCACCTATATTGTCATTGCCTGAAGGGAATGATGATTTTGTGATTTATTGTGACGCATCAAAGCAAGGTCTCGGTTGTGTATTAATGCAACGAACGAAGGTGATTGCTTATGCGTCTAGACAATTGAAGATTCACGAACAAAATTATACGACGCATGATTTGGAATTAGGCGCGGTTGTTTTTGCATTAAAGACTTGGAGGCACTACTTATATGGGGTCAAAAGTATTATATATACCGACCACAAAAGTCTTCAACACATATTTAATCAGAAACAACTGAATATGAGGCAGCGTAGGTGGATTGAATTATTGAATGATTACGATTTTGAGATTCGTTACCACCCGGGGAAGGCAAATGTGGTAGCCGATGCCTTGAGCAGGAAGGATAGAGAACCCATTCGAGTAAAATCTATGAATATAATGATTCATAATAACATTACTACTCAAATAAAGGAGGCGCAACAAGGAGTTTTAAAAGAGGGAAATTTAAAGGATGAAATACCCAAAGGATCGGAGAAGCATCTTAATATTCGGGAAGACGGAACCCGGTATAGGGCTGAAAGGATTTGGGTACCAAAATTTGGAGATATGAGAGAAATGGTACTTAGAGAAGCTCATAAAACTAGATACTCAATACATCCTGGAACGGGGAAGATGTACAAGGATCTCAAGAAACATTTTTGGTGGCCGGGTATGAAAGCCGATGTTGCTAAATACGTAGGAGAATGTTTGACGTGTTCTAAGGTCAAAGCTGAGCATCAGAAACCATCAGGTCTACTTCAACAACCCGAAATCCCGGAATGGAAATGGGAAAACATTACCATGGATTTCATCACTAAATTGCCAAGGACTGCAAGTGGTTTTGATACTATTTGGGTAATAGTTGATCGTCTCACCAAATCAGCACACTTCCTGCCAATAAGAGAAGATGACAAGATGGAGAAGTTAGCACGACTGTATTTGAAGGAAGTCGTCTCCAGACATGGAATACCAATCTCTATTATCTCTGATAGGGATGGCAGATTTATTTCAAGATTCTGGCAGACATTACAGCAAGCATTAGGAACTCGTCTAGACATGAGTACTGCCTATCATCCACAAACTGATGGGCAGAGCGAAAGGACGATACAAACGCTTGAAGACATGCTACGAGCATGTGTTATTGATTTCGGAAACAGTTGGGATCGACATCTACCGTTAGCAGAATTTTCCTACAACAACAGCTACCATTCAAGCATTGAGATGGCGCCGTTTGAAGCACTTTATGGTAGAAAGTGCAGGTCTCCGATTTGTTGGAGTGAGGTGGGGGATAGACAGATTACGGGTCCGGAGATTATACAAGAAACTACCGAGAAGATCATCCAAATTCAACAACGGTTGAAAACTGCCCAAAGTCGACAAAAGAGCTACGCTGACATTAAAAGAAAAGATATAGAATTTGAAATTGGAGAGATGGTCATGCTTAAAGTTTCACCTTGGAAAGGCGTTGTTCGATTTGGTAAACGAGGGAAATTAAATCCAAGGTATATTGGACCATTCAAGATTATTGATCGTGTCGGACCAGTAGCTTACCGACTTGAGTTACCTCAACAACTCGCGGCTGTACATAACACTTTCCACGTCTCGAATTTGAAGAAATGTTTTGCTAAAGAAGATCTCACTATTCCGTTAGATGAAATCCAAATCAACGAAAAACTCCAATTCATCGAAGAACCCGTCGAAATAATGGATCGTGAGGTTAAAAGACTTAAGCAAAACAAGATACCAATTGTTAAGGTTCGATGGAATGCTCGTAGAGGACCCGAGTTCACCTGGGAGCGTGAAGATCAGATGAAGAAGAAATACCCGCATCTATTTCCAGAAGATTCGTCAACACCTTCAACAGCTTAAAATTTCGGGACGAAATTTATTTAACGGGTAGGTACTGTAGTGACCCGAACTTTTCCATGTTTATATATATTAATTGAGATTGATATTTACATGATTAAATGTTTCCAACATGTTAAGCAATCAAACTTGTTAAGACTTGATTAATTGAAATATGTTTCATATAGACAATTGACCACCCAAGTTGACCGGTGATTCACGAACGTTAAAACTTGTAAAAACTATACGATGATATATATATGGTTATATATATAGTTAACATGTTTTTATTATAAGTATGTATCTCATTAGGTATTTTAACAATGAGTTATATACATAAAAATGAGACTATTAATTTAAGAAACTCGAAAACGATATATATAACGATTATCGTTATAACAACGTCTTACTAGGTACATATTAATCATATTAAGATATTGATACACTTGGTTAATTATGTTAAATGATAATTAAATATATTATTAATTGTATTAACAATGAAATACATATGTAAAAATAAGACTACTAACTTAATGATTTCGAAACGAGACATATATGTAACGATTATCGTTGTAACGACATTTAACTGTATATACATCATACTGAGATATATTATATATCATAATATCATGATAATATAACAATTTAATATCTCATTTGTTATAATAAACAATGGGTTAACAACATTCAACAAGATCGTTAACCTAAAGGTTTCAAAACAACATTTACATGTAACGACTAACGATGACTTAACGACTCAGTTAAAATGTATATACATGTAGTGTTTTAATATGTATTCATACACTTTTGAAAGACTTCAAGACACTTATCAAAATACTTCTACTTAACAAAAATGCTTACAATTACATCCTCGTTCAGTTTCATCAACAATTCTACTCGTATGCACCCGTATTCGTACTCGTACAATACACAGCTTTTAGATGTATGTACTATTGGTATATACACTCCAATGATCAGCTCTTAGCAGCCCATGTGAGTCACCTAACACATGTGGGAACCATCATTTGGCAACTAGCATGAAATATCTCATAAGATTACAAAAATATGAGTAATCATTCATGACTTATTTACATGAAAACAAAATTACATATCCTTTATATCTAATCCATACACCAACGACCAAAAACACCTACAAACACTTTCATTCTTCAATTTTCTTCATCTAATTGAACTCTCTCAAGTTCTATCTTCAAGTTCTAAGTGTTCTTCATAAATTCCAAAAGTTCTAGTTTCATAAAATCAAGAATACTTTCAAGTTTGCTAGCTCACTTCCAATCTTGTAAGGTGATCATCCAACCTCAAGAAATCTTTGTTTCTTACAGTAGGTTATCATTCTAATACAAGGTAATAATCATATTCAAACTTTGGTTCAATTTCTATAACTATAACAATCTTATTTCAAGTGATGATCTTACTTGAACTTGTTTTCGTGTCATGATTTTGCTTCAAGAACTTCGAGCCATCCAAGGATCCATTGAAGCTAGATCCACTTTTCTCTTTTCCAGTAGGTTTACCCAAGGAACTTAAGGTAGTAATGATGTTCATAACATCATTCGATTCATACATATAAAGCTATCTTATTCGAAGGTTTAAACTTGTAATCACTAGAACATAGTTTAGTTAATTCTAAACTTGTTCGCAAATAAAAGTTAATCCTTCTAACTTGACTTTTAAAATCAACTAAACACATGTTCTATATCTATATGATATGCTAACTTAATGATTTAAAACCTGGAAACACGAAAAACACCGTAAAACCGGATTTACGCCGTCGTAGTAACACCGCGGGCTGTTTTGGGTTAGTTAATTAAAAACTATGATAAACTTTGATTTAAAAGTTGTTATTCTGGGAAAATGATTTTTATTATGAACATGAAACTATATCCAAAAATTATGGTTAAACTCAAAGTGGAAGTATGTTTTCTAAAATGGTCATCTAGACGTCGTTCTTTCGACTGAAATGACTACCTTTACAAAAACGACTTGTAACTTATTTTTCCGACTATAAACCTATACTTTTCTGTTTAGATTCATAAAATAGAGTTCAATATGAAACCATAGCAATTTGATTCACTCAAAACGGATTTAAAATGAAGAAGTTATGGGTAAAACAAGATTGGATAATTTTTCTCATTTTAGCTACGTGAAAATTGGTAACAAATCTATTCCAACCATAACTTAATCAACTTGTATTGTATATTATGTAATCTTGAGATACCATAGACACGTATACAATGTTTCGACCTATCATGTCGACACATCTATATATATTTCGGAACAACCATAGACACTCTATATGTGAATGTTGGAGTTAGCTATACAGGGTTGAGGTTGATTCCAAAATATATATAGTTTGAGTTGTGATCAATACTGAGATACGTATACACTGGGTCGTGGATTGATTCAAGATAATATTTATCGATTTATTTCTGTACATCTAACTGTGGACAACTAGTTGTAGGTTACTAACGAGGACAGCTGACTTAATAAACTTAAAACATCAAAATATATTAAAAGTGTTGAAAATATATTTTGAACATACTTTGATATATATGTATATATTGTTATAGGTTCGTGAATCAACCAGTGGCCAAGTCTTACTTCCCGACGAAGTAAAAATCTGTGAAAGTGAGTTATAGTCCCACTTTTAAAATCTAATATTTTTGGGATGAGAATACATGCAGGTTTTATAAATGATTTACAAAATAGACACAAGTACGTGAAACTACATTCTATGGTTGAATTATCGAAATCGAATATGCCCCTTTTTATTAAGTCTGGTAATCTAAGAATTAGGGAACAGACACCCTAATTGACGCGAATCCTAAAGATAGATCTATTGGGCCTAACAAACCCCATCCAAAGTACCGGATGCTTTAGTACTTCGAAATTTATATCATATCCGAAGGGTGTCCCGGAATGATGGGGATATTCTTATATATGCATCTTGTTATTGTCGGTTACCAGGTGTTCACCATATGAATGATTTTTATCTCTATGTATGGGATGTGTATTGAAATATGAAATCTTGTGGTCTATTGTTACGATTTGATATATATATAGGTTAAACCTATAACTCACCAACATTTTTGTTGACGTTTAAAGCATGTTTATTCTCAGGTGAATATTAAGAGCTTCCGCTGTTGCATACTAAAATAAGGACAAGATTTGGAGTCCATGTTTGTATGATATTGTGTAAAAACTGCATTCAAGAAACTGATTTCGATGTAACATATTTGTATTGTAAACCATTATGTAATGGTCGTGTGTAAACAGGATATTTTAGATTATCATTATTTGATAATCTACGTAAAGCTTTTTAAACCTTTATTTATGAAATAAAGGTTATGGTTTGTTTTAAAAATGAATGCAGTCTTTGAAAAACGTCTCATATAGAGGTCAAAACCTCGCAACGAAATCAATTAATATGGAACGTTTTTAATCAATAAGAACGGGACATTTCACTCTTGGCACACATGGTTCGATTGTTACATCTTTGGTGCTTGGTTCCTACTTGATTCCCGGTTTCTTTGAAGACTTTTATTATGGTTCGAGATTCTCTATTTCATCAGTATGGTACGTTATCGAGATTATTTTTGGTTACTATTTTGATTCATATTGATTGCGGTTTGGGAAGTTACATCGGGGGAATGCAAGTGGGAACCATGGTTGTTATTTACTCCAAATCGTGCCCACGCTAGTTGCTTGTTTGGTTCTTGTTCGTTTGATTCTACATATTTGCTTGAAGACGTTATTTTATTATAGAAGATTATTATCGAGTTCATTGCTTGAGGACAAGCAAAACTCTAGTGTGGGGTTGTTTGATATCGCATATTTCATATGCATTTTCCTTAGCGATATCGGTTACATTTTGGTCCTTATGGATACGATTTGGAGTTATTTCGGTTAAAGTTGTGAAAGTTTGAGTTCCAAGACCAAGAAGGTTAAATTTGATGTTATTTGATGGTTTTGGACGTGTTTCGATGTTTACGAGTGAAAAGGTTTGATTCGGTTCGAGTTTTGGTGTTTATATGATGTTTTTAAGCTCGTTTCAGCAATATTATAATGGAGCGCCGCTCCAAAAGGGCGCGCGCCGCGCCATTTAACTACAAAAATAGTTCGAGCCTTTTCAAGAATCAAATATCAGTTCACAGTTATTCGGCGCGCCGCGCGGTATAATGGCGCGCCGCGCGGGGTTGTGCCCGGGTTCAGAATCTCCTCCTATAAAAGCCCGAATTATACCCTAACTTATCATAATCGCATCCTGACGAATTCCAGCCACTTTTTGACGAACTTAGGTGATTTTTGGAGATCTTCAAGGTCATTCTAAGGTATTAATCATTCCGGGAACAAGTCTCGATTCGTGTATCATTCAGATTTCAATCTTTAATTAGTTTTATTCTTTTGTTATCAACAATGAATTATTCTATGTCTTTGATTGTTATTTTGATTTCAGCCATGATTGTAGGCTAAACCTTTAATGTTTGCCTAGATTGAATATTTGCAAGTGTTTGGATGATACTTTAATGTTTTATTGATTGATGCATGATTAATTATGAGTTTTGATTAAAGAACCATTCTTGTGGGTGTTAATTATTGTTACTAGGCTGATTAGTGAAACTTGTTTGAACAAAGGGAACCCTGTTTCAATTTAGTGATCTAATTTCCAATTGATTTGTCTTAACCAATTGGGTGCTTACTGGACCAAGGGGGTAAACCGTGTAACGTAATTAACCAAAATAGGGGTGAATTGTGTGGAGCGAACGCGTAACCAATTGAATCTTAATCTTGTAATTAGCTAGTTACTAAGTCACAAACGAAAGATAGTTTTTGGTGAAAGGGAACCCTAAGCCAATAAGTCCTAGTTTGATGTGTTTGCTAAAAGAGAACTCTGGGTAAACCGACTCTGTAATTGCGTGCATTGATTAATAGAACTAGTGCTTAATAACAAATCATCCAACACTGCGAATAGGATATCTAGGCGAACATTCTTTTATCCATTGAATTCAAATATCTTTATTTTTCTGTCGAGTCTGCATTTATTTTATTTAAACTTAAAAATCCAAAAATATTGTCTTTTACTTTTAAAGCTATCTTGATTTGGCTAATCGTTAAATAGCCGCAAAACAAACTATCTCGTACTTTCGATTTTCATAGTTTAACTTAGTTTACTTTTATTAGTTTCAAACTTAATTCTCACGTTAATACTGTCCTTGGAACGATCTTGGAATTACCATTTTTATACTATTGCACGATCGGGTACACTGCCCGTTAGTGTGTAGTAATCTTTAAACCAGGCATATTTCCAGTGATAAATTTATATACTAGATTTCACACATCAGTTGCCGTTGTTGTTATTGAGGTTGTTGTTGGGATTGTTATTGTTGTTGAAACGGTTGTTGTAGTTGTTGTTGTTGTTGGGATGTTTGTTGTAGTTATTGTTAGGATTGCGGTTATTGTTGCGATTGTTGTTGCGGTTGTTGGGATAGTTATTGCGATTGTGGTTGTAATTGTTGTTGTTGTTGTACTGGTGACTCTTGTCACCGTTTTCCTCCTACTTCCTCTTGAGTTGTTTCGTGTTGGCTTCTTCGGCCGCCTACTCTTTAATTCTTCCCTCAATCTGATTTATGAT
This sequence comes from Rutidosis leptorrhynchoides, assembly GCF_046630445.1. Classification (NCBI taxonomy): domain Eukaryota; kingdom Viridiplantae; phylum Streptophyta; class Magnoliopsida; order Asterales; family Asteraceae; genus Rutidosis; species Rutidosis leptorrhynchoides. Next base: position 89,528,071 of record NC_092340.1, on the reverse strand, counting down.
TTTATGAGCCATTCGACTTGCCTTCTGTATAGAAGCGGGCTCGTGTGAACTTACATCTTCTTGAATCCTTACTGGTAACCCTTTTACAAACGCGTCGATCTTCTCTTCTTCATCTTCGAATGCTCCCGGACACAATAGGCACAACTCTGTGAATCGTCGTTCATATGTGGTAACGTCGAACCCTTGTGTTCGTAACTCTCTAAGTTCTGCCTTGAGTTTATTGACTTCGTTTCTAGGACGGTACTGCTCGTTCATCAATTGCTTGAATGCCGACCACGGTAATGCGTAAGCAGCATTTTGTCCTACCTATTCAAGATAGGTGTTCCACCACGTTAACGCAGTACCTGTGAAGGTATGCATAGCGTACTTAACTTTGTCCTCTTCAGTACACTTACTTATGGCAAACACCGATTCGAATTTCTCGGTCCACCTTTTCAATCCAATTGGTCCTTCGGTTCCATCAAATTCCAAAGGTTTGCAGGTAGTGAATTCTTTGTAGGTGCATCCTACACGATTTCTTGCGCCGTTAGCTGCATTGCTAGATTCAGAGTTATTGTTGGTATGTAGCGCAGCCTGTACTACAGCTATGTTTGTAGCAAGAAAAGTACGAAATTCCTCTTTGCTCATATTCATGGTGTGTCGAGTAGTCGGTGTCATTTCCTTCAAAATAGCCAACTGAATCGAGTTAATCATACAGAATATTAAGAGTAGTCAATAGTATTTTGTAGCATAATATGAACTCATTTATAAAAGCTTTTTCTTCATATTATCATTTTATAAGTTTAAATTCGGGTACTACCTACCCGTTAAGTTCATACTTAGTAGCTAATATACAATTCAACTACTAAAATTCCATATGAAAAACTGATTATAATAATATATCACATACAAATATTCTTCAAACTTACAACTTCGCTATATTACATATAACATGAAATATAGTACACTTTGATATAGGACATTTTTGAAGATAAATCTAGTTAATACGCAAGTTGTTCAGCAAAGGAAATAAAGACACGTAATTCATATGTCCAGAAACAAGTCATGCATTCTGGTTTTACTAAGACGACTTCCCATCCTTGGTCTTGTGGAAAATAACCGTTATGACCATTGGCTAGGCAGCATGTTGTAATGTTGTCAAAAGGACGAGGGTTTTGTAATGTCCAACAGCCCCGTAATAATCTAAAAACCTTGTTTCTCACCCCAACTACTGAATCCGTCACTTGTGGGAAGGTCTTATTTAAAAGTTGCAATCCGATGTTCTTTTTCTCACTTTGGTAAGAAGCGAACATCACTAACCCGTAAGCATAAAATGCTTCTTTATGTTGCATGTTAGAAGCTCTTTCTAATTCACGAAATCCTATGTTGGGATATGTTGAGTCGAAATAGGTTCTTAACCCGTAGCGTAAAATTGTATTTGGGTTCCCCGCATTTAATGCTTTAAAGAAAACACGGCGTAACTTACGGTCTCCCCAGTGTGATATACCCCACCTATCAAAGGAAAGCCTTTTATAAACTAAGGCATTTCTGGAAAGTCTTTCAAATGTTTGACAAGTTAATTTCCCATAACTAAATGTGTTGATGAATTCTGACCGACTCTAGACAAGATTTCCTCAATCATATCCTCTGGTAGGTCTTCTAAAATATTTGGTTGTCTACCCTTAACGTCCATTTTGTTTTTATACTGTAAAATAGACAAGGATTAGATTCGTAAAAGATAATTAACAAACAATACAAGCAATTTTTACATAGAACATAAAAGTACAAGCACAATACAATACATATAATACACAACATGATTACAACCCTCTAATCTGAATCACTGGTTTCTTCTTCTTTGGACTTGGTTCGTTTTCCTAATTTTCTAGGAATATATGGTGTTCCTCTAATACGAGCCGTAGTTTTCCATAATGGTTTAGAAAAACCTGGTGGTTTAGAGGTTCCCGGGTCATTGTTACATTTTAGGAAATACGGATGTTGTTGATACATATAAAGTTCATCGGGGTTGGAATCGGGTTTCTCTATTTTTATACCTTTTCCCTTATTATTTTCTTTCTGTTTATTAAATTGGGTCGAGGTAATTTCTATAACATCATCGGAATCCTCATCGGGATCCGATTCATCGGAAAATTGGTAATCATCCCAATATTTTGCTTTCTCGGCGGAAACACCATTGACCATTATTAACTTTGGTCCGTTGGTTGAGGATTTTCTTTTATTTAATCTATTTACTATAGGTATCAATATTTCTTCCTCCGAAACCTCTTCTTCTTCTGGTTCCTCCTCTTTCGATTCATCCTCTTCTGGTTCCTCTTCTTCCGGTTCCTCCTCTTCCGGTTCCTCCTCTTCCGGTTCCTCTTCGGGAATTGGTGAATCTTTCCAAAATATATTCGACTCTTCATTATTATTAGGTGAATCAATGGGATTTGTACTAGAGGTAGACATCTATCACACAATATCAACCACGTTAAGAGATTAATATATCACATAATATTTACATGTTAATAATATATAGTTTCCAACAAAAAAAATGTTAAGCAATCGTTTTTGAAGAAAAACACGGTCGAAGTCCAGACTCACTAATGCATCCTAACAAACTCGGTAAGACACACTAATGCAATTTTTTGGTTCTCTAAGACCAACGCTCGGATACCAACTGAAATGTTCCGTTCATATTGATTATAAAAGTTCCATATTAATTGATTTCGTCGCGAGATTTTGACCTCTATATGAGACGTTTTTCAAAGACTGCATTCATTTTTAAAATAACCATAACCTTTATTTTATCTATAAAGGTTTAAAAAGCATTACGTAGATTATCAAATAATGATAATCCAAAATATACCATTTACACACGACCATTACATAATGGTTTACAATAAGAATATATTACATCAAAAATAAGTTTCTTGAATGCAGTTTTTACATAATATCATACAAGCATGGACTCCAAATCTTGTCCTTATTTTAGTATGCAATAACGGAAGCTCTTTATAATCACCTGAGAATAAACATGCTTAAAACGTCAACAAAAATATTGGTGAGTTATAGGTTTAACCTATATATTTTCAAATCATAATAATAGACCACAAGATTTCATATTTCAATATACATCCCATACATAGAGATAAAAATCATTCATATGGTGAACATCTGGTAACCGACATTAACAAGATGCATATAAGAATATCCCCTATCATTCCGGGAAATCCTTCGGACATGATAAAAATGAATTTAAAGTACTAAAGCATCCGGTACTTTGGATGGGGTTCGTTAGGCCCAATAGATCTATCTTTAGGATTCGCGTCAATTAGTAGATCGGTTTACTAATTCTTAGGCTACCAAGCAAAAGGGGCATATTCGGCTTCGATCATTCACCCATATAATGTAGTTTCATTTACTTGTGTCTATTTCGTAAAACATTTATAAAACTGCATGTATTCTCATCCCAAAATATTAGATTTCAAAAATGGGACTATAACTCACTTTTACAGATTTTTACTTCGTCGAGAAGTAAGACTTGGCCACTGGTCGATTCACGAACCTATAACAAATATGTACATATATATCAAAGTATGTTCAAAATATATTTACAACATTTTTAATACGTTTTACTATTTTAAGTTTATTAAGTCAGCTGTCTTTGTTAGTAACCTACAACTAGTTGTCCATAATTAGATGTACAGAAATAAATTGATATATATTATCTTGAATCAATCCACGACCCAGTGTATACACGTCTCAGGCTAGATCACAACTCAAACTATATATATTTTTAGAATCAACCTCAACCATGTATAGCTAACTCCAACATTACTGCATATAGAGTATCTATGGTTGTTCCAACTAATATATATAGATGGGTCGATATGATATGTCAAAATATTTGCATACGTGTCTATGGTATCCCAAGATTACATAATATATTAGAATACATGTATAATACAATATAAGTTAGGTAGGATATGATTAATATAGATTTTTTTACCAATTTTCACGTAGCTACAACAAGCAAAAATAACCAATCTTGTTTTACCCATAACTTCTTCGTTTTAAATCCGTTTTGAGTGAATCCAATTGCTATGGTTTCATATTGAACTTAAGTTTATGAATCTATACAGAAAAAGTATAAGTTTATAGCTAGAATTAAAGGTTACAAGTCATTTTTGTAAAGGTAGTCATTTCAGTCGAAAGAACGACGTCTTGATGACCGTTTTGGAAAACATACTTCCACTTTGAGTTTAACCATGATTTTTGGATATAGTTTCATGTTCATAAAAAAATCATTTTCCCAAAAGAACAACTTTTAAATCAAAGTTTATCATAGTTTTAATTAACTAACCCAAAACAGCCCGCGGTGTTACTGCAACGGCGTATATCCGGTTTTACGGTGTTTTTCGTGTTTTCCGGTTTTAAATCATTAAGTTAGCATATCATATAGATATAGAACATGTGTTTAGTTGATTTTAAATGTCAATTTATAAGGATTAACTTTTGTTTGCGAACAAGTTTAGAATTAACTAAACTATGTTCTAGTGATTTCAATTTTAAACCTTCGAATAAGGTAGTTTTATATATATGAATCGAATGATGTTATGAACATCATTACTACCTCAGGTTTTGTGGATAAACCTACTGGAAATGAGAAAAATAGACCTAGCTTCAAAGGATCCTTGGATGGCTTGAAAGTTCTTGAAGCAGAATCATGATACGAAAACAAGTTCAAGTAAGATTTCCACTCGAAATAAGATTGTTATAGTTATAAAAATTGAATCAAAGTTTGAATATGAGTATTACCTTGTATTAGAAAGATATCTTATTGTAAATAAGAAAGATTTCTTGAAGTTGGATGATCACTTTACAAGATTGGAAGTAAGCTAGCAAACTTGGAAGTATTCTTGATTTTATGAAACTAGAACTTATAGAATTTATGAAGAACACTTAGAACTTGAAGATAGAACTTGAGAGAGATCCCTTAGATGAAGAAAATTGAAGAATGAAAGTGTTTGTAGGTGTTTTTTGTCATTGGTATATGGATTAGATATAAAGGATGTGTAATTTTGTTTTCATGTAAATAAGTCATGAATGACTACTCATATTTTTGTAATTTTATGAGATATTTCATTCTAGTTGCCAAATGATGGTTCCCACATGTGTTAGGTGACTCACATGGGCTGCTAAGAGTTGATCATTGGAGTGTATATACCAATAGTACATACATCTAAAAGCTGTGTATTGTACGAGTACGAATACGGGTGCATACGAGTAGAATTGTTGATGAAACTGAACGAGGATGTAATTGTAAGCATTTTTGTTAAGTAGACGTATTTTGATAAGTGTCTTGAAGTCTTTTAAAAGTGTATGAATACATATTAAAACACTACATGTATATACATTTTAACTGAGTCGTTAAGTCATCGTTAGTCGTTACATGTAAATGTTGATTTGAAACCTTTAAGTTAACGATCTTGTTAAATGTTGTTAACCCAATGTTTATTATATCTAATGAGATGTTAAATTATTATATTATCATGATATTTTGATATATTACTATATCTTAATATGATATATATACATTTAAATGTCGTTACAACGATTTCCGTTACATATATATCTCGTTTCGAAATCCTTAAGTTAGTAGTCTTGTTATTACATATGTAGTTCATTGTTAATATACATAATGACATGTTTACTTATCATTTATCATGATTAAACATAGTGTATAAATATCTTAATATGATTCATATGTATTTAGTAAGAAGTTGTTATAACGATAATCGTTATATATATCGTTTCGAGTTTCTTAATTCAATAAACTAAATTTTATGTATATAACTCATTGTTAAAATACCTAATGAGATACTTACTTATCATAATATCATGTTAACTATATATATAATCATATATATGTCATCATATAGTTTTTACAAGTTTGAACGTTCGTGAATCACCGGTCAACTTGGGTGGTCAATTGTCTATATGAAACCTATTTCAATTAATCAAGTCTTAACAAGTTTAATTGCTTAACATGTTGAAAACACTTAATCATGTAAATATCAATTTCATTTAATATATATAAATATGGAAAAGTTCGGGTCACTACAGTACCTACCCGTTAAATAAATTTCGTCCCGAAATTTTAAGCAGTTGGAGGTGTTGACGTATCTTCTGGAAATAAGTGCGGGTATTTCTTCTTCATCTGATTTTCTCATTCCCAGGTCATAGGGCTAAGGAAATTATGGGTTATAGCTATGGAGGTGATGGGTATGGTTCATGGGTATGCTCATAAGGTCAATCTAGTGTTTATTATCTCCGTTGCATCTACGTACCTTTCCTGCAATATTGAATCTCAATATTGATACGTGAGTACTCGTAAATTAATTTTCACATATTAATAGTGTATCATGACTAGTGCTCGAGTATTTATGATTATGCATGTTTGTACTTTTGATATTGCCCTTAGTTAGGTTATGTTGAATCCCGAATTAGTTACACCTGCGGTTGAGATAAGATATAAGATATGCATATTATTGGAAAACTAGCGAGAAATTAAGAATTTTTCCTTTAGATACCGAATGGTTTCGATGAACGGATTAGAAGTTATAGTCAATTGAATCTTTGTATTATTATTAAAAATGATTATTTTTATCGTCGTTATTATCTTCGTTCTAGTTTATCTTATTATTATTATTATTATTTTTTATCAATAAAAGGGATTTATCATTGAAAATTATTATTTTTATCGTTAAAGCTATAATTAGTATTATCATTATTATTATTATTATTATTATTATCATCATTAACATATATATATATATATATATATATATATATATATATATATATATATATATATATATATATATATATATATATATATATATATATATATATATATATATCATTATTCAAAAATGGTTATTGTTATTATTATTATTATTATATTATCATTAAAATAATTATTAGTATTATCGTTAATAAATTCATAGTAATTATTATTATTTGTATTATTGTAATTAAAACTAATATTAGTAACACCTAATTATTTTGATTACTATTATTATCGTTATTATGAACACGATGTAAAAGACGATTAAAAGCTATTAAACGAAACGATTAGGAAATAATGAGTAAGAGCATCACGACGAAATTAATATATTATAAGCTATTGATTTAGATAAAATTATTGTTCTTATTATTTTTATCATTACTATTATTATTAAAAGTATCGTTGGTATTAAAACTATCATTTTAATGAAAATTATCATTTTAATAGAAATTTCATTGTTACTATAAAATATCATTATTATTATCATTTTAAATAGAATTATTATTTTTAAAGATAATATTAAAAAGTATCGTAAATATTAAAGTTATCATAATTAGAATTATCGCTTTATCATAATGTCATCTTAGAAATTATAAATATTTATATTTTTATAATAATAATTATTATTACAAAATAATACAACTTTTACTTATTATTATTATAGATATTATATTATCAAATAAATATGTGATACAAACATATTTTACTACGTGTAATAAATTACTTTAATAAATATTATCTTTATGATATTAAATGAACTCTATAAATTTTATTACTTAATATATATAAAAGTATATTTTAGTATATAAATTTTAATATGAAATTTTATTGAATTATATTATTTACTCAAATAAATCTTTTAAAAATATTTAAAAATATAAAACGACGATATTTAAAATATATTATAATTATGTATAAATATTAGATATCATTTTGAGTCAAATTGATTTTTGTTGACTTTTGCATATTAGTCTCGAGCATTAGGATTGTGGTACACTATGACTTGACCTAATTTGTTAGACAAATATTGACCAACTTATAAATATATATAATTAATTTAGGTTCGTGAATCCGAGGCAAACCTTGCACTTGTTCAATGATGTTATATGTATTTTTACTACGAAATACAGTATGGTGAGTTTCATTTGTCTTTTTACCCTTTATATTTTTGGGCTGAGAATACATACGCAATTTTTATAAATGTTTTACGAAATAGACACAAGTAATTGAAACTACATTATATGGTTGAATGATCGAAGCCGAATATGCTCCTTTTTTCTTGGTAGCCTAAGAATTAAGGAACATCACTGATTTTGAGGATTAGTGCACGCCTAATTGACGCGAATCCTAAAGATAGATCTATTGGGCCTAACGAACCCCATCCAAAGTACCGGATGCTTTATTACTTCGATGTTGTTTTATCATGTCCGAAGGATTTTCCGGAATGATAGGGGATATTATTATATGCATCTTGTTAATGTCGGTTACCAGGTGTTCACCATATGAATGATTTTTGTCTCTATGCATGGGACGTATATTTATGAGAACTGGAAATGAAATTCTTGTGGTCTATTAAAATGATAAAAATGATCGTTTATGATAAACTAATGAACTCACCAACCTTTTGGTTGACACTTTAAAGCATGTTTATTCTCAGGAATGAAAGAAATCTTCCGCTGTGCATTTGCTCATTTTAGAGATATTACTTGGAGTCATTCATGACATATTTCGAAAGACGTTGCATTCGAGTCGTTGAGTTCATCAAAATTATTATTAGTCAATTATAGTTGGATGTATTATGAAATAGTATGCATGCCGTCAACTTTCGTTGTAAAGAAAGTTAGTCTTTTAAAAACGAATGCAATATTTGTAAAATGTATCATATAGAGGTCAAATACCTCGCGATGTAATCAACTATTGTGAATCGTTTATAATGTATATGAACGGGTCTTTCACCAACCCCAAGTAAAATATAGTTATTGTTAAAATTTAACAAATAACTTTTAAGTATATTATTATTATTCCTATAATTTATAAAACTCATTTTTTTTTTTGGATCACCGTTTATTTTAAAATTACATAAGTTCCTTTTAACTTGTTTTAATTATCAATCGAATGGCAATTGAGCGTTACCTTCGTTTACTAAATAGATTCGAAATCACAAAATATATATTTAATATATTTTCTTTATAAACACAGATATGTTTTAAATAATAATTATCATAATATCATATTTTTATTTTATTTTATATAATTAGTTTTAATAATAATAACATATAATATTTCAAATTATTATTATATAATCATATACTTAAATATTTATGTATCTATTTACAATTAGTGGTTCGTGAATCGTCGAGAGCAGTCGAAGTTTAATGAATCCATGTAAATAGTTCAAATATTTTGAGACTTAACATTACAGACTTTGCTTATTGTGTCGAATTCATATAAAGATTAAGTTTAAATTTGATCGGAAATTTCCGGGTCGTCACATTACCTACCCGTTAAAGAAATTTCGTCCCTGAAATTTGATCGAGGTCATCATGGCTATCAATAAGAGTGTTTTCATGACGCATATGAGTTGATGAATAGAGTTTTATCATCATTGAGTAATATGGATAAAACAATTCAATTACGCGAAGAGTATGAGTGAAGTTATCGCAAAATAGTGAAATGACGAAATAAAGATTTGTCTTATCTATTGATGTAGTCACTGTTAAATTCCAGAATTCAAGGGATTTAGAGAAAATCTTCGTAATAAGATTCGATTCTTCGATAATTAAAGAAATTATAATTTTCTTTGCTTAAATGCAATAATATGTCTCGATTGTTCGGTCTGACTTTTCAAATTACCAGAAGTCACGAGAAAAGATAGAACTATCAAGAAAATATGTTCTTGATATGTTTAGAGATTAGATAGAATGTAAGAGTCGTGTAACATGGCACATGATGACGTTATGGTTTGTGAATCATCACGTCCATTAGAAACTCATCATGACTTACTGTAATATAATCACGTTGATCAAGTGTCATTATATTTTACTAACTCATGCATCAATTTCCAAAACTACTTCAAAATCATTCATAATTCAAACTCTAAGTTTTCAGAGATTTAGAAACTAAAACAGTTTTCTTTTATGATATAACACAGATAGCGCGGAGAGATAATTAATATTGGACAAGAATATTTATGAAGATATCTTTAGAAATATTGAGAATATTTATAATGAAAGATATGTTGATATCTTAGAATTTCTAAGATAAGAGGATGATGAAGAATATTGCCCGCAAGGGTTTTAGAGTAAGGAGCAAGGTATTTGCTAAGGATTTCAGCAGACATATGATGTTCTAGCACAGTTTTGCAGTCAAAGTATAGCTTTGAAAGATGTAAGAATCTAAGAGTGATGTCTTCTGTTAAATCTTGACTTGGATTTTGATTTGTCAAAATCAGAATATGTAATCAAATTTGGATGAGAAACGTTATTTTTGATTTCTATGAAAGGATGTACATTGTTATGAAAGTAGTGAGTATAGTTGATGATTGCTGAATCAGATTCGAAGAATGTAACATATTAATTGTGAATTTATTTATGTCTCGGGTATTACCTACCCGTTAAAAAAAATTTCACTGTTAATATTTTGTACAAAAATTTTATTACAGTCTTTATGAAAACATATAGGTATATTTTCTTCAGATGTAATACAGATTTATTGAGTTAATTTAATATTAAACTCGTTTGATTTTTGGCTGAAATTGGAAATGGATAATCTTTAAAACTTTAAAGATTACATAATTTTTGCGGAGTGTTTCACTAATGTAATTAGTACTTCATTATCGATACTAATTGATATTCCTCGGTGAAGGATGTTGATACTCGTGGAATTCTTGTTAACCTCGTAAGATACGATGATGTTTTCTAGGGAATTTTGAGCATATCGAAAATGAAAGTGTTAAATCAAACTTATAATTGAATAATACACTTGGTTTATTATGAAATGAAATTTATCGAGTTGAAAGGGATATTGTAGCTAACGATGGTTAAGTTATTAACGGAGGAAGTACATCATAGCATATTAGTAATATGAATTAACCGAGTAGTATCTACCCTTATTAATTCATTTATAATAGCTTAATATGAAAAGATATACTATGGTTTCTGATGTTATGCGAGGTGTATATGAAATAGCTTTATTTTACTAGGAAAAACTATTAAATACGATACAATTTTACACAAGATATTTATTTATTTATAGAATAGATATACCTAAACCTTGCTACAACACTTATAGGCAGTGTACCTAATCGTACAGTAGTGTAGTTTTTAGTAAGTCCGGTTCGTTCCACAGAGAAATCTTTTAAACAAAGCTAAACGCTATATTAGTTTTAATTTATAAAAAATACAAATATATATATAAGTAATATTATTATTAAAAAGGGGGGTTTTTACCGTTTAATGACCGGTTTGTCGATTTTAAAACTTTAGTCGCAGTTAAAACCTAATGTAAAATATTAAATAAATAAAAGACTTAATTTAAAGCGTAAAGTAAATAACGATAATGAAATTACGATAAATAAAAGTGCGATAAAATAAACTTGCGATAATTAAAAAGTACGATAATTAAAAGTGCAATTAAATACAATGACAATAAATAAAAGTACGATAATTAGAAGTGCAATTAAATATAAAATAAAGGAAATTAAATATGAAATAAAAGAATTATGCATATTTAAACTTCCGTAATCATGATGTTTGACGTGTTGATTTTAGTTTTATGCCCATGGGTTAATTGTCCTTTGTCCTGGATTATTTAATATGTCCGTCTGGTTTTTGTCCATAACAGTCCATCAGTCATAAATATAAAGTGCGAGTATCCTCGTCAAATTATCCTTATACTTGAAGTCAAATATTCCAACTAATTGGGGACTTAAACTGTAACAAGATTTTAATACTTTGTTTAATAATTACACCAGGTTATTGACTGCGTGTAACCCAAGGTTTTAATACTTTGTTATCAATTATGCCAAGTGTCCTTGTACATAATTTCACCCCTGTTTTAATAATTCTAGTGACTATTAATCCATTCCCGTGTCCGGTTAAATGAACTATTATTCGTTCATATAAATACCCCGCCCATCGTGTCCGATCGAGTGTATATGGTTATTTATAGGGACGTCTAATTGTAAATCTTTATATTAAAATTAACAAACTATCATTTAGTTAAACAAATATAAAGCCCATTAATAGCCCATAGTCTAATTTCCACAAGTGTCGTTCTTTTGTCCAAACCCCAATTATGGTACAAAGCCCAATTACCCAATTTTAATATTTAGCCCAACATCATGATTACTTCGTTTTAAATAAGCATAATAATAACTTAGCTACGAGACATTAAATTAAAAAGGTTGAACATAACTTACAATGATTAAAAATAGCGTAGCGTTACACGGACAGAATTTCGACTTACACCCTTACAATATGCTCTAACATACCCTTATTATTAGAATTAAAATTAAAATTAAAATTATAATATATATATATATATATATATATATATATATATATATATATATATATATATATATATATATATATATATATATATATATATATCGTATGATATAGATAGAGAGATGGATTGATATATAAAACGATCAAAATGAGTTGCCTTTTATAGGCAGATTTGGATTTGAGTGCTCCGCGAGTCGCGATCAATTTCCCCTTCAAACTCCGCGAGTCGCGGAGTTTGAATTTCCAGCTCACTCCAATTTGGATCTTAGCTTTGCCGACATAATATATATATAAATATAAAATATAAATAATTAATATAATTATTTATATATTATATTATATTCTTGTGCATAGTAGACTTATAATTTTTGGTCCGTTACGTCGCGCGTTGAGAGTTGACTCATGTCCTGGTTCCGGATTTTCGAACGTCCTTGCGTACTATTTTATATCGTGTACTTTGCGTTTTGCGTCTTATACTCTTGTCATTTTTAGACGTTTCTCATCATTAATTTGAACCTTTTTGATCGTATCTTGTACTTTTTAGCTTTTTGGACCTTTGTGTCTTCAATTTTTCGAATCTGTCTTTTGTCTTCACCTTTTAATATTTAAACGAATATCACTTGTAAATAGAACAATTGCAACTAAAATCTTATCTTTCTTGAGGAATAATGCTATGAAATATGTGTTCATTTTTAGCATTATCAATATTCCCACACTTAAGCGTTGCTTGTCCTCAAGCAATATAGTCTTGAAATAAAAACATACTTGAATCACTTCTTTATTCTTCACACTTTGTACATCAGTGATTTCAATACGGTGGTATGAACAATGATAGTAACGATGTAACCATGGTTAAAGGTGGGTGTGTCATTCACAGTTGCCTTGGGTTCAGGTCAACGACACTAGCAATCAAATAGCCGATTTACTTTCGGTTTCCAAAGCAAAGTGTACATTTGAAAGGCGGTTTATAGTCCCACATGACTATGAAAATGTAGATCCTTTAGGAAATTGGATCTTTATGAAAACATTTGATCTTTTGAAAATTCATGCTAGATTTTACCCTAGACAAGTTTTCTGATTTGATCCACCATCGGTGTTGCAAAATATATTTGTGGATCAATAGTTTGGCTAAAAACTTTTAGGCTCGTGTAATCCACTGCTATCCCTGTATCGGAAAGCACACATCCAGTTTACTTGTTCTGTATATTACCTTTCGGTAAACTACCGTTCGGTTGTAAAGGAAAGCGATGAACAAGAAACTGTTAAGGCAATGTCCCGTGACATGCAGATGATTATGGTCTTTAACGTGTTGGATGCTAGTACTATCCTTGGTAGGAGCAATAGTAAAGATCATCCTATAATTTTTCGGTGTGGCACAAGGTCCTGTCTTCTACCATGCTATGCAACCACCGTTCTTACGGTTGACACCCGATTTGGTTCAGGTGACCTAATGAATTCCAGTTGAATTCCTAGGATTTTACGTTCAATGGTAATGAACGCATTGAAAATGGGTTTTCAGAAAACAAATCGGTTTTAATTTTTGATCAAAATATTTTCTCGTTCAAGCTCGAGTTTAGATATCATTGAATTCCATGAGTTTGAATTCTCAATCTTTAAGGTCAATCTCAAGGATTGAGTAATATCAGTCTTAAAAGCTGATTTTTGATCTTTTAAGGAGATTATCCTTTCTGGAGATCTGATTCATTAGTCTTATCAAGCTAATTTGCACGGTGCCCCCCATTGTACGAGATAAATCCTTCTCATGGTTAGGATAAATCTGACCACTTGGCAACCCTGTTTGATGCTGAGGTCCGTGGATTTCCTGCTAATTTTAGTGATGACTTTTCTAGATTTTTCGTCAACCTACAGCTGGTCTGAACGACAACTTCTTGACCTAAATCAAGAAGCGCGTGTCTTTTTCGAAAGACTTTACTTCCTTTAAATTATGGAATTGATTCATCGTGTAGATCCATCCCTTCTTTTCTTTCATTGGGTAAAACAGTTAATTATCGTCCAAAACAAAAGTATTTTCAATTATTTGTACAAAAATATGTGATATATGTTTTGAAAAACTTGGTAAAAATTTCCCACACTTGGCTTTTATTTTCTTTTCTTTGCCTTTTTATTTTCCTTTATTCCATTCTTAAATGAATTCTAACATTTTGGGTTGTTTCTCAATTTATGTCTTTTTCGAGGTAACGACAATTTCGGTATTAACACTTAGTTTTCATCGTTCATAAATATGTATAAACATGATTTTAAATTCATTTAGTTGAAAATTTTGAAAAATTTTACTAGAATTGGGTAGTCAGTATATAAGACTAGGGCTGTTTTTTGTTATCAGAGAGCACTAGATTCTAATACAACTACTGCGTTACTAGTATTTTTAATGGTAACCAAGTGTTTAAATAAAAAATTTATTAAAATCCGAAAGAATTTAACCCTTCCCACACTTAAGATCTTGCAATGCCCTCATTTGCAAGAAATCAGTAACAATTTAAATTATTGAGGGTGATTAGCGTAGAAAAATGATTAAATTTTACCAAAGTTTCCAAACATATTGTTGTTTGTGTTGAATGATAAATGGTGCACATCATTTGTTCATTCCGTCTTGTTGTTATTTCACATATATTTTGCATCTTGTCGTCAAAATTAGTTGCTTTTGCTGAACTTAATGCCAGTCTTTAAAAATGCGTTGTTTTACCCTGTTGTGTACATAAGATAAACTGCAAACATATATACATATTTTTGAAGTTTGGTATATTACCCCACATTCAAAAATTATTAAAATCTAATAATAAAAGTTATAAAATTATAAAAACTATTACAATATCAACATAAGTGTTAAATGTAGTAACATTACAAAAATAAAATAAATAAAACTAAATAAACTAGAGTTGATACTGATACCAATAGGGGTTCCATGCATAACCGTATGTGTTATAGAATGCTTCAGCTGGGTTATAAGTAGGATACGGTGGTTGAATCTCTATAGACCAGGGAGGAAATACGGGCTTTGGAGTAGGAATATAGTTTATACCTACATGTTGGCAATGAGCTATGATATGGTTTTGATGAACTTGCCAATCTTCAAATGCTCGATGTCTAGCATTTTCATACTCTTGTGAAGCTATAAACCTTTGCATTTCTGTCATTTCATTTCCCCCTCCCACATTACCTGGCTGTTGATCTCTTTCAACCTGTGGATGTCTTCCATTATATGGTACTGCGGCGTTATTTCACCTCTTCAAAACCTTAGCACCATGATATACATTTAAACCAATTGTATCGTGGGGTTCTGGTTCTTCGGTTAATAATCCCCCCGACTTATATCCACATCGAGATACTCAGCAATTAATGTAATAAATATACCACCTCCTATTATACTGTGCGGTCTCATCCCCCTAACCATAGCCGATAAATAATAACCCACACAATAAGGTATACTTACAGCGCTTTGTGGGTCTCGAATACACATGTGGTAAAATAAATCTTGCTCATTTACCTTTTCCTTATTTTTACCTCGCTGTGTAATCGAGTTCGCTAGAAACCTGTGAATTACTCTTAACTCAGCTCTATCTATATCCGTATAAGAGTAATTTCCCCCTTTAAATCGGTGATGGCTAGTCATTTGACTCCATACACCATGCGTATCAAAATTTTCATCAATCTTCCTACCATTTAATATCAACCCTTTACAATCGGCAGATGCTAGCTCCTCAGGCGTATATATACGTAAGGCCTGAGCCATGTCTAGTAGAGACATGTGGCGCATCGAACCTCCTAACAAAAATCTAATAAAAGTTCGATCGGTTAAAGTAGCTACCCGATCATTTATTTCTATACTACACAATAATTCTTCACACCATACTTTATATACAAGTCTACGCATGTTGAATAATCGTACCCAATTGTTAAAAGTAGAATTACCATACCTCTGTGTAAGTAATTCTCTAATCCGTTCTCCCAATCCTAAGGCTTTTAACGGTTCCCATTCTATTACCCTAGGTACTTCAATAGCTTTAGAATGAAGAGTGTGCAAGCCCCTTTGGTATTTTGAATAATCTATCCAACATCTGTCTAATCTCAAGTTCGGGTGCAAATCTTCCACGTGCATATCTGAAAATGTCATAACTGGATGAGGTATATCTTGTTTGTAATAGTTATCAATATCCTGTTGTTCCGCATTCTCAGGAGGAGCAATGCGAGCTTGGGATGAAGATTCACCCCTTTCAGTCTACAAAACACATCAAACACAATTTTTGTGCATCCAAATATGCATTAGTGTCAGCAAAATCATTAATCAAAATAATTACAATGACATGTTCAATTTATATCAAACTTATGCTCATTTTCATATTTTTATCAAATCTACACTTTTTCAAATAAGCATATACGAAAATGTTTACATATTTTTATCAATTTATATCATAAGCATTCAACTCAAATAACATGTCAAAATAATCATTACTAGCAATTAAACAAGTTTCAAATGGCATTATCTCTCAAAAATCAAGTTCATGAATTTTAGACTTGAAAAAGTCCACTTTAATTCTCAAAAATCATGTTTAGGCTCAAAGTTTGGATCATTTAACTACCTAAACATGTTACGCTACTTAATTTAGCAATAATTCATGACAAAAATTGGCCATAACCTGTTTATATCAAAAAGCCCCAAATTGCTCAAGAACACAAACCTTAGATTACTCAAAATTTGAAGTTTAAGGCTTCTAATCATGTTAAATAGCATCAATCTAGGTTATACAAGCATAATACACAAGCAATTTAAGCATAATTACACTAAAAATCATCAAAATCGAATTGGGTATAAAATTGCTCAAGAACACTAATTTTCAGATTAAATGGTGTTTAGGTGTAGAAATTTACCGTTTTCCTTGAGAAAGTCCTTGTTAATAGTCTCCTCATTGTGATTTTTGTGAAAGATTTGATGAAAAATGGCCAAAAATTGCGAATTTGGGAGGCTTTTTTCGGGTTTTTTTTTCGCAGAAAAATGAAGAGTGTGTTTTGGGGACTGTCTGATCTTGCGTTTTATTTTTTTTTCTGGAATTTGCATCCTCCGCGAGTCGCGGTGTATAGCACCTTCAAACTCCGCGAGTCGCGGTGTAATTTTTTTTTTTTTTTTATAAAAAAAACCTTAACTTATAAAACAATTAATTAATTAATTTTAAAATTTTGTTTCCCTTGTTATTTAGGACGAGGTCGTTTCGGAACGATGTCCTAGTCCGTCCCTCGACAAAATTTTAAAATTTGTCAATTTAAAGCGCGGTTTTAAAAGGAAAGATTTTTGGGTTTTTTTAATGTTTTTGGCATACTTTAATTCAATAAGATTAAAAATAATGATAATAAAAGTTCTCGTCCCTCCCTCAGGTAAAGCAATTTTGGTTCAACGACCTAGTCTTCAACTTACGATGAATTTTTAAAAATCATATTTTTAACTTAGCAAAATAAAGTAAATTTTTGTTTTTTAAATTCACACCAAACTTAAATTATATTTTTGTTTTTATACATACAAACTTATATTAATTTTTCAAATATTTACAATTTTAAATTAGTTTACAATATTAAATTAATATTTATATTTATATATTAATTTTAAAAAACATTGTAAAAATAAAATTAAAAATCTTTTTGGTCTTTTATCCCACTTTAATCAATCAAATATTATCAAAAATATACGCCCCTCTTTTCGGTAAAGTAATTTCGGTTCCATGACCTAATTTAACTCATGACGAATTTTTGAAATATTTTGGGTTGATTGTTTAAAGATATTTATACCTTAAGAATAAACGTTAAATTTCGTAGTGATGTAAGAAATTTTTGTATGATATCAATAATTTCGGTCGCAAGACCTAATTTTATTGAATACCAATTTAATACTTTATAGCGAACAAATTAGCATTTATTATCAAAAGGTTAAAAATAAAAATAAAAATAAAAACTGTACAAACTTACCTGTGAAATAGATTTCTTAGTGATATGCTCTAGCACACTCATAAGATAGTCGGACTAATTGATTTTCTATGGCTACATAGGCGTAACCTCGAGCATTTAATGTTTTTTCTTCTAAACATATGAACGGTCCATCTCTGCATAAAGTAACAAATTCGGTGTTTGAATAGGTTTGATTATTTAAACATTTATCTTCGTTTGACCATTTTCCACATTTGTGACATCTTTCAAGGTGTCGTGCTCTTCTTTTCGCTGCGGATTTTGATTTTCTTTTACCAAATTGTAACTTATTATTTTCGCATCTGGATTCTTTTCATACTCCGTCCAATTTTTCTCTGATTACTGATACCAGTTCACTCGGTAGTGTGTCATTATTACGTTTAGTAATCAAAGCGTGTAGCATTAGACCATGGTTTAGTTCACAGGAAGTCTTCATTTCGTAAAAACCTAAAAAAAATAAAAATTCAGAATGGGGGGAGAATACTAGTTCTTTAGGGTCTGCTAGGGAAAGACCATTCGGGTTCCATTTTCGAGAACTACACGAAAACAGAAAATCTAACTCTAACAGAAACACATATTATCCTTTAAAGACTTGATTCTCCCCACACTTAGTTAGCTGTGGTATCGAAATTGTGATTAACTTCGTTGTCGACTTCCATCGGACTATCTATGTAGTGTTTAACTCTGTGACCATTAACTTTAAATTCAATCCCATTTGAATTTATTAATTCTACTTTTCCGTATGGGAAAACTCTTTTAACTATGAATGGTCCAGACCATCTTGATTTCAATTTTCCAGGAACAAGCTTGAATCGTGAATTGAAAAGAAGAACTCTGTCGCCTTCTTTAAATTCTTTTAAACTTCTGATTCTTTTATCATGCCATTTCTTCATTCTTTCCTTATAGATTAACGAATTTTTGTATGCTTCTTGTCTTAATTCTTTTAATTCGTTTAGTTGACTTAACCGTAGACGTCCAGCTTCATGTAAATCAAGATTACATGTCTTCAAAGCCCAAAATGCATTGTGTTCAATTTCTACTGGAAGATGACATGCTTTTTCGTAAACGAGTCTAAAAGGTGTGGTTCCAATTGGAGTTTTGTAGGCTGTTCTAAAAGCCCAGAGTGCATCCTCCAATTTAATGGACCATTCCTTCGGATTTGATCCTACAGTTTTCTCTAGAATACGTTTTAAAGCTCGGTTGGTATCTTCAACTTGTCCACTTGTCTGTGGATGATAAGCAGTGGAGATTTTATGAGTTACTCCATATCTTTTGAGAACTTTCTCAAGTTGATTATTACAGAAATGAGTTCCCCGATCACTTATTAAAGCTTTCGGTGTTCCAAACCTTGCAAAAAGACGTTTTAAAAAGTTGACTACAACTCGTGCATCATTAGTCGGGAGAGCTTGTGCTTCCGCCTATTTAGATACATAATCAATGGCTACGAGAATATAGAGATTATTATGAGATTTTGGAAATGGACCCATAAAGTCAATACCCCAGATGTCAAATACTTCACATACTTGAATGACATTTTGTGGCATTTCATCACGTTGACTTATTTTTCCGGCCCTTTGACATGCATCACAGGATTTGCAAAGAAGGTGTGCGTCTTTGTAAATTGTAGGCCAATAGAATCCAGCATCATAAACTTTTCTTGCTGTTAGTTGAGGCCCATAATGCCCTCATGTTGGTCCTGTGTGACAATGGTTTAAGATTTTACTAGCTTCCTCCCCGAATACACATCGGCGTATTATTCCATCGGGACAACTTTTAAACAAATGTGGATCTTCCCAGAAATAGTGTTTTATATCACTAAAGAATTTCTTTCGTTTTTGGTACGATAATCCTTTTTCAAGGAATCCACATACTAAGTAGTTTGCATAATCTGCAAACCATGGAATTTCATTATAATCTATCTTCAATAGATATTCATCAGGAAAGTTTTCTTGTATGGCCGATTCATTTAGAACTTCTAATTCAGGATTTTCAAGACGAGAAAGATGATCAGCGGCGAGATTTTCTGCTCCTCTTTTATCTCGGATTTCAATATCGAACTCTTGTAAGAGTAAGATCCAACGGATTAATCTTGGTTTGGCATCTTGTTTCGAAAATAGGTATCTAAGAGAAGAATGGTCGGTATAGACCACCGTTTTAGCTAGAACGAGATATGAACGAAATTTGTCAAAAGCAAAGAAAATAGCAAGGAGTTCTTTTTCAGTAGTTTTGTAATTCGTTTGTGCTCCTTGTAACATCTTACTAGCATAATATATAGGTTGAAATCGTTTTTCAATCCTTTGTCCTAAAACGGCTCCCATTGCAAAATCACTTGCATCGCACATAAGTTCAAACGGTAAATTCCAATTTGGAGTTATCATGATTGGCGCATTAGTGAGTTTTTCTTTAAGAATATTAAAAGATTTGATGCATTCATCTGAAAAGATGAATGGAGCATCCTTTTCTAGGAGTTTATTCATAGGAGTGGTAATTTTAGAAAAATCTTTTATGAAACGTCGGTAAAAACCGGCATTCCCTAGAAAACTCCTAACTCCTCTAACATTGGTGGGATGTGGAAGTTTAGCAATTACATCTACTTTAGCTCTATCCACTTCAATTCCTTCCTTTGAAATTTTATGTCCAAGAACGATGCCTTCTTTAACCATGAAATGGCATTTCTCCCAATTAAGAACTAGATTTGATTGTTCGCATCTAATAAGAATTCGTTCAAGATTAGCTAGACATGATTCAAAAGTATCACCGAAGACTGAAAAGTCATCCATGAAAACTTCCATGCATTCTTCTATCATGTCGTGAAAAATCGCCATCATGCACCTTTGAAAGGTTGCAGGGGCGTTGCAAAGTCCAAATGGCATGCGTTTGTAAGCAAAAGTACCATAAGGGCACGTGAATGTGGTTTTCTCTTGGTCTTCGGGTGCTATTGGAATTTGAAAATATCCGGAAAAACCATCAAGAAAACAATAGTAACTATTTTCGGCTAATCTTTCCAACATTTGATCAATGAAAGGTAAGGGAAAGTGATCTTTTCTGGTGGCATCATTTAATTTTCTATAATCAATACAAACACGCCATCCTGTTACAGTCCTAGTAGGAATAAGTTCATTTTTTTCATTTATAATGACAGTCATGCCACCTTTCTTAGGTACGCATTGAACTGGGCTTACCCATGGACTATCAGAAATTGGATAAATTAAACCTGCATCAAGCAGTTTAATAATTGCTTTCTTAACAACATCTTGCATATTAGGATTTAGTCTTCGTTGGCGTTGCACATACGTTTTATGACCTTCTTCCATAAGGATTTTATGTGTGCAATACGAAGGACTTATTCCTTTAATATCATGAATCTTCCATGCAATGGCTGGTTTATGAGCTTTTAATACAGAAATGAGTTGTGATTTCTCATTTTCAGTAAGAGAAGACGATATTATTACAGGTAATTCAGATTCACCATGTAAATAAGTGTATTCCAAATGGTTTAGAAGTGGCTTTAACTCTAATGTCAGAGGTTCTTCTATCGATGATTTATATCGATATCTGTCTTCTTCTTTTAGCATTTGAATTTCTTCTGTTGTTGGTTCATATCCATTAGCCATAAGTTTAGCTAACATTTCAGTTTCATCAATTGGTTCAGTTCCTTCTCCTAAAGAACATTCTCCTGTTCCTTGTAATTCTGGAAATTCTTCTAACAATTCTGCATGTGATTCTATAGTTTGAATATAATAACATGTATCATCTGTAGATTGCGGTTGTTGCATTGCTCTATCAACTGAAAAGGTAACACTCTCGTCCTCTATACTTAGGGTCAATTTCTTACCAAATGAAATGTCCCGTTCTTATTAATTAAAAACGTTCCATATTAATTGATTTCGTTGCGAGGTTTTGACCTCTATATGAGACGTTTTTCAAAGACTGCATTCATTTTTAAAACAAACCATAACCTTTATTTCATAAATAAAGGTTTAAAAAGCTTTACGTAGATTATCAAATAATGATAATCTAAAATATCCTGTTTACACACGACCATTACATAATGGTTTACAATACAAATATGTTACATCGAAATCAGTTTCTTGAATGCAGTTTTTACACAATATCATACAAACATGGACTCCAAATCTTGTCCTTATTTTAGTATGCAACAGCGGAAGCTCTTAATATTCACCTGAGAATAAACATGCTTTAAACGTCAACAAAAATGTTGGTGAGTTATAGGTTTAACCTATATATATCAAATCGAAACAATAGACCACAAGATTTCATATTTCAATACACATCCCATACATAGAGATAAAAATCATTCATATGGTGAACACCTGGTAACCGACATTAACAAGATGCATATATAAGAATATCCCCATCATTCCGAGACACCCTTCGGATATGATATAAATTTCGAAGTACTAAAGCATCCGGTACTTTGGATGGGGTTTGTTAGGCCCAATAGATCTATCTTTAGAGTTCGCGTCAATTAGGGTGTCTGTTCCCTAATTCTTAGATTACCAGACTTAATAAAAAGGGGCATATTCGATTTCGATAATTCAACCATAGAATGTAGTTTCACGTACTTGTGTCTATTTTGTAAATCATTTATAAAACCTGCATGTATTCTCATCCCAAAAATATTAGATTTTAAAAGTGGGACTATAACTCACTTTCACAGATTTTTACTTCGTCGGGAAGTAAGACTTGGCCACTGGTTGATTCACGAACCTATAACAATATATACATATATATCAAAGTATGTTCAAAATATATTTACAACACTTTTAATATATTTTGATGTTTTAAGTTTATTAAGTCAGCTGTCCTCGTTAGTAACCTACAACTAGTTGTCCACAGTTAGATGTACAGAAATAAATCGATAAATATTATCTTGAATCAATCCACGACCCAGTGTATACGTATCTCAGTATTGATCACAACTCAAACTATATATATTTTGGAATCAACCTCAACCCTGTATAGCTAACTCCAACATTCACATATAGAGTGTCTATGGTTGTTCCGAAATATATATAGATGTGTCGACATGATAGGTCGAAACATTGTATACGTGTCTATGGTATCTCAAGATTACATAATATACAATACAAGTTGATTAAGTTATGGTTGGAATAGATTTGTTACCAATTTTCACGTAGCTAAAATGAGAAAAATTATCCAATCTTGTTTTACCCATAACTTCTTCATTTTAAATCCGTTTTGAGTGAATCAAATTGCTATGGTTTCATATTGAACTCTATTTTATGAATCTAAACAGAAAAAGTATAGGTTTATAGTTGGAAAAATAAGTTACAAGTCGTTTTTGTAAAGGTAGTCATTTCAGTCGAAAGAACGACGTCTAGATGACCATTTTAGAAAACATACTTCCACTTTGAGTTTAACCATAATTTTTGGATATAGTTTAAAAATCATTTTCTCAGAATAACAACTTTTAAATCAAAGTTTATCATAGTTTTTAATTAACTAACCCAAAACAGCCCGCGATGTTACTACGACGGCGTAAATCCGGTTTTACGGTGTTTTTCGTGTCTCCAGGTTTTAAATCATTAAGTTAGCATATCATATAGATATAGAACATGTGTTTAGTTGATTTTAAAAGTCAAGTTAGAAGGATTAACTTTTGTTTGCGAACAAGTTTAGAATTAACTAAACTATGTTCTAGTGATTACAAGTTTAAACCTTCGAATAAGATAGCTTTATATGTATGAATCGAATGATGTTATGAACATCATTACTACCTTAAGTTCCTTGGATAAACCTACTGGAAAATATAAAAATGGATCTAGCTTCAATGGATCCTTGGATGGCTCGAAGTTCTTGAAGCAGAATCATGACACGAAAACAAGTTCAAGTAAGATCATCACTTGAAATAAGATTGTTATAGTTATAGAAATTGAACCGAAGTTTGAATATGATTATTACCTTGTATTAGAATGATAACCTACTGTAAGAAACAAAGATTTCTTGAGGTTGGATGATCACCTTACAAGATTGGAAGTGAGCTAGCAAACTTGAAAGTATTCTTGATTTTATGAAACTAGAACTTTTGGAATTTATGAAGAACACTTAGAACTTGAAGATATAACTTGAGAGAGATCAATTAGATGAAGAAAATTGAAGAATGAAAGTGTTTGTAGGTGTTTTTGGTCGTAGGTGTATGGATTAGATATAAAGGATATGTAATTTTGTTTTCATGTAAATAAGTCATGAATGATTACTCATATTTTTGTAATTTTATGAGATATTTCATGCTAGTTGCCAAATGATGGTTCCCACATGTGTTAGGTGACTCACATGGGCTGCTAAGAGCTGATCATTGGAGTGTGTATACCAATAGTACATACATCTAAAAGCTGTGTATTGTACGAGTACGAATACGGGTGCATACGAGTAGAATTGTTGATGAAACTGAACGAGGATGTAATTGTAAGCATTTTTATTAAGTAGAAGTATTTTGATAAGTGTATTGAAGTCTTTCAAAAGTGTATAAATACATATTAAAACACTACATGTATATACATTTTAACTGAGTCGTTAAGTCATCGTTAGTCGTTACATGTAAGTGTTGTTTTGAAACCTTTAGGTTAACGATCTTGTTAAATGTTGTTAACACAATGTTTATAATATCAAATGAGATTTTAAATTATTATATTATCATGATATTATCATGTATGAATCTCTCTTAATATGATATATATACATTAAATATCTTTACAACGATAATCGTTACATATATGTCTCGTTTAAAAATCATTAAGTTAGTAGTCTTGTTTTTACATATGTAGTTCATTGTTAATATACTTAATGATATGTTTACTTATCATAGTATCATGTAACTATATATATATCCATATATATGTCATCATATAGTTTTTACAAGTTTTAACGTTCGTGAATCACCGGTCAACTTGGGTGGTTAATTGTCTATATGAAACATATTTCAATTAATCAAGTCTTAACAAGTTTGATTGCTTAACATGTTGGAAACATTTAATCATGTAAATATCAATCTCAATTAATATATATAAACATGGAAAAGTTCGGGTCACTACAGTACCTACCCGTTAAATAAATTTCGTCCCGAAATTTTAAGCTGTTGAAGGTGTTGACGAATCTTCTGGAAATAGATGCGGGTATTTCTTCTTCATCTGATCTTCACACTCCCAGGTGAACTCGGGTCCTCTACGAGCATTCCATCGAACCTTAACAATTGGTATCTTGTTTTGCTTAAGTCTTTTAACCTCACGATCCATTATTTCGACGGGTTCTTCGATGAATTGAAGTTTTTCGTTGATTTGGATTTCATCTAACGAAATAGTGAGATCTTCTTTAGCAAAACATTTCTTTAAATTCGAGACGTGGAAAGTGTTATGTACAGCCGTGAGTTGTTGAGGTAACTCTAGTCGGTAAGCTACTGGTCCGACACGATCAATAATCTTGAATGGTCCAATATACCTTGGATTTAATTTCCCTCGTTTACCAAATCGAACAACGCCTTTCCAAGGTGCAACTTTAAGCATGACCATCTCTCCAATTTCAAATTCTATATCTTTTCTTTTAATGTCAGCGTAGCTCTTTTGTCGACTTTGGGCGGTTTTCAACCGTTGTTGAATTTGGATGATCTTCTCGGTAGTTTCTTGTATAATCTCCGGACCCGTAATCTGTCTATCCCCCACTTCACTCCAACAAATCGGAGACCTGCACTTTCTACCATAAAGTGCTTCAAACGGCGCCATCTCAATGCTTGAATGGTAGCTGTTGTTGTAGGAAAATTCTGCTAACGGTAGATGTCGATCCCAACTGTTTCCGAAATCAATAACACATGCTCGTAGCATGTCTTCAAGCGTTTGTATCATCCTTTCGCTCTGCCCATCAGTTTGTGGATGATAGGCAGTACTCATGTCTAGACGAGTTCCTAATGCTTGCTGTAATGTCTGCCAGAATCTTGAAATAAATCTGCCATCCCTATCAGAGATAATAGAGATTGGTATTCCATGTCTGGAGATGACTTCCTTCAAATACAGTCGTGCTAACTTCTCCATCTTGTCATCTTCTCTTATTGGCAAGAAGTGTGCTGATTTGGTGAGACGATCAACTATTACCCAAATAGTATCAAAACCACTTGCAGTCCTTGGCAATTTAGTGATGAAATCCATGGTAATGTTTTCCCATTTCCATTCCGGGATTTCGGGTTGTTGAAGTAGACCTGATGGTTTCTGATGCTCAGCTTTGACCTTAGAACACGTCAAACATTCTCCTACGTATTTAGCAACATCGGCTTTCATACCCGGCCACCAAAAATGTTTCTTGAGATCCTTGTACATCTTTCCCGTTCCAGGATGTATTGAGTATCTGGTTTTATGAGCTTCTCTAAGTACCATTTCTCTCATATCTCCAAATTTTGGTACCCAAATCCTTTCAGCCCTATACCGGGTTCCGTCTTCCCGAATATTAAGATGCTTCTCCGATCCTTTGGGTATTTCATCCTTTAAATTTCCCTCTTTTAAAACTCCTTGTTGCGCCTCCTTTATTTGAGTAGTAATGTTATTATGAATCATTATATTCATAGATTTTACTCGAATGGGTTCTCTGTCCTTCCTGCTCAAGGCATCGGCTACCACATTTGCCTTCCCCGGGTGGTAACGAATCTCAAAGTCGTAATCATTCAATAATTCAATCCACCTACGCTGCCTCATATTCAGTTGTTTCTGATTAAATATGTGTTGAAGACTTTTGTGGTCGGTATATATAATACTTTTGACCCCATATAAGTAGTGCCTCCAAGTCTTTAATGCAAAAACAACCGCGCCTAATTCCAAATCATGCGTCGTATAATTTTGTTCGTGAATCTTCAATTGTCTAGACGCATAAGCAATCACCTTCGTTCGTTGCATTAATACACAACCGAGACCTTGCTTTGATGCATCATAATAAATCACAAAATCATCATTCCCTTCAGGCAATGACAATATAGGTGCCGTAGTTAGCTTTTTCTTCAATAACTGAAACGCTTTCTCTTGTTCATCATTCCATTCAAATTTCTTCCCTTTATGCGTTAATGCAGTCAAGGGTTTTGCTATTCTGGAAAAGTCTTGGATGAACCTTCTGTAGTAACCAGCTAGTCCTAAAAACTGGCGTATGTGTTTCGGAGTTTTCGGGGTTTCCCACTTTTCAACAGTTTCTATCTTTGCCGGATCCACCTTAATACATTCTTTGTTCACTATGTGACCGAGGAATTGAACTTCTTCCAACTAAAATGCACACTTTGAAAACTTAGCGTACAATTCTTCCTTCCTCAATACTTCTAACACCTTTCTCAAATGTTCACCGTGTTCTTGGTCATTCTTTGAGTAAATAAGTATGTCATCAATGAAAACAATGACAAACTTGTCAAGGTATGGTCCACACACTCGGTTCATAAGGTCCATGAACACAGCTGGTGCGTTAGTTAAACCAAACGGCATGACCATAAACTCGTAATGACCGTAACGTGTTCTGAAAGCAGTGGAATATCATCTTCTTTCACCCGCATTTGATGATACCCGGAACGTAAGTCAATCTTTGAATAAACAGACGAGCCTTGTAGTTGATCAAATAAGTCATCGATTCTCGGTAGTGGGTAGCGGTTCTTGATGGTAAGTTTGTTCAACTCTCGGTAGTCGATACACAACCTGAATGTACCATCTTTCTTCTTGACAAACAAAACAGGAGCTCCCCACGGTGATGTGCTTGGTCGAATGAAACCACGCTATAAAAGTTCTTGTAATTGGCTTTGTAGTTCTTTCATCTCGCTGGGTGCGAGTCTATAAGGAGCACGAGCTATTGGTGCAGCTCCTGGTACAAGATCTATTTGAAATTCAACGGATCGATGTGGGGGTAATCCCGGTAATTATTTCGGAAATACATCTGGAAATTCTTTTGCGACGGGAACATCATTGATGCTCTTTTCTTCAGTTTGTACTTTCTCGACGTGTGCTAGAACAGCATAGCAACCTTTTCTTATTAGTTTTTGTGCCTTCAAATTACTAATAAGATGTAGCTTCGTGTTGCCCTTTTCTCCGTACACCATTAAGGGTTTTCCTTTTTCTCGTATAATGCGAATTGCATTTTTGTAACAAACTATCTCCGCTTTCACTTCTTTCAACCAGTCCATACCGATTATCACATCAAAACTCCCTAACTCTACTGGTATCAAATCAATCTTAAATGTTTCGCTAACCAGTTTAATTTCTCGATTCCGACATATATTATCTGCTGAAATTAATTTACCATTTGCTAATTCGAGTAAAAATTTACTATCCAAAGGCGTCAATGGACAACTTAATTTAGCACAAAAATCTCTACTCATATAGCTTCTATCCGCACCCGAATCAAATAAAACGTAAGCAGATTTATTGTCAATAAGAAACGTACCCGTAACAAGCTCCGGGTCTTCCTGTGCCTCTGCCGCATTAATATTGAAAACTCTTCCACGGCCTTGTCCATTCGTGTTCTCCTGGTTTGGGCAATTTCTAATAATGTGGCCCGGTTTTCCACATTTATAACAAACTACATTGGCATAACTTGCTCCGACACTACTTGCTCTGCCATTACTCGTTCCGACACCATTTGTTCCTTTCGTTCTATTAACCCCTGGTCCGTAGACCTCACACTTCGCCGCGCTATGACCATTTCTTTTACACTTGTTGCAAAATTTGGTGCAGAACCCCGAGTGATTCTTTTCACACCTTTGGCATAGCTGCTTCTGATTGTTGTTGTTGTTGCGGTTATTATTGTTGTTGGGATGATTGTTGTAGTTGCTGTTGTTGTTGTTGTTGTTGTTGTTGGGTGTTGTAGTTGCGATTGATGTTGCGATTGTTGGGATAATTGTTGCGATTATTGTTGTAATTGCTGTTGTTGTTGTATTGGTGATTCTTATCACCGTTTTCCTCCCACTTTCTTTTGACTTGCTTCACATTGGCCTCTTCAGCAGTCTGTTCTTTAATTCTTTCTTCAATTTGGTTCACGAGTTTGTGAGCCATTCTACATGCCTATTGTATGGAGGCGGGCTCGTGTGAACTTATATCTTCTTGGATTCTTTCCGGTAATCCTTTCACAAACGCGTCGATCTTCTCTTCCTCATCTTCGAATGCTCCCGGACACAATAGGCACAATTCTGTGAATCGTCTTTCGTATGTGGTAATATCAAATCCTTGGGTTCGTAACCCTCTAAGTTCTGTCTTGAGCTTATTGACCTCGGTTCTGGGACGGTACTTCTCGTTCATCAAGTGCTTGAATGCTGACCACGGTAGTGCGTACGAATCGTCTTGTCCCACTTGCTCTAGATAGGTATTCCACCATGTTAACGCAGAACCTGTGAAGGTATGCGTAGTGTACTTTACTTTGTCCTCTTCAGTACACTTACTTATGGCAAACACCGATTCGACCTTCTCGGTCCACCGTTTCAATCCGATCGGTCCTTCGGTTCCATCAAATTCCAAAGGTTTGCAGGCAGTGAATTCTTTGTAGGTGCATCCTACACGATTTCCTGTACTGCTAGATCCAAGGTTATTGTTGGTATGTAGCGCAGCCTGTACTGCGGCTATGTTTGAAGCTAGAAAAGTACGGAATTCCTCTTCATTCATATTCACGGTGTGTCGAGTAGTCGGTGCCATTTCCTTCAAAATAGTTAAATGGAACAAGTTAATCATACAGAATATTAAGAGTAGTTAATAGTATTTCGTAGCATAATATGAACTCATTTATAAAAGCTTTTTCTTCATATTAGCGTTTTATAAGTTTAAATTCGGGTAGTACCTACCCGTTAAGTTCATACTTAATAGCTAATATACAATTCAACTACTACAATTCTATATGAAAAACTGATTATAATAATATTTCGCGTTCAAACTTTTATACAATATTTTACAAACTTACAATACCGCTTATTTTACATAAAGCATGAAATATAGTACACAATAACTTTGATACAAGATAGTTGTGAAGATAATTCTAGCTAGTACACAAGTCGTTCAGTAAAGGCAATAAAGACACGTAATTCATACGTCCAGAAACAAGTCATGCATTCTGGTTTTACTAGGACTACTTCCCATCCTTGGTCTTGTGCAACATAACCGTTATGGCCGTTGATAAGACAGCGTGTTGTAACGTCGTCAAAGGAACGAGGGTTACGTAATGTCCAACAGTCCCGTAATAATCTAAAAACCTCATTTCTTACCCCAATTACCGACTCCGTCACTTGTGGAAACGTTTTGTTTAATAGTTGTAGCCCGATGTTCTTGTTCTCACTTTGGTGAGAAGCGAACATTACTAATCCGTAAGCATAACATGCTTCTTTATGTTGCATGTTAGCCGCTTTTTCTAAATCACGAAGTCCAATATTCGGATATATTGAGTCAAAATAATTTCTTAACCCGTTGCGTAAAATAGCATTTGGGTTCCCCGCAATATATGCGTCAAAGTAAACACATCGTAACTTATGGGTTTCCCAATGTGATATCCCCCATCTTTCAAACGAAAGTATCTTATAAACCAAGACATTCTTGGAACGTTCTTCGAATGTCTTACAAACTGATCTCGCCTTAAATAGTTGTGCCGAGGAATTCTGGCCGACTCTAGAAAAGATTTCATCAATCATGTCTCCGGGTAGGTCTCTTAAAATATTGGGTTGTCTGTCCATTTTGTGTTTTTAAACTGTAAAATAGACAAGAGTTAGATTCATAAAAAAATACTTATTAATACAAGCAATTTTTACATATATCATAAAGCATAAGAACACTATATTACATATATTACACCACACGAATACAACTATCTTATTCCGACTCGCTCGTTTCTTCTTCTTCGGTTTTGGTTCGTTTTGCCAAGTTTCTAGGGATATATGATGTTCCCCTAATACGAGCCGTCGTTGTCCACATTGGTTTAGAAAAACCTGGTGGTTTAGAGGTTCCCGGGTCATTGTTACAACTTAAGGACTTCGGGGGTTGACGATACATATAAAGTTCATCGGGGTTGGAATTAGATTTCTCTATTTTTATGCCCTTTCCCTTATTATTTTCTTTTGCCTTTTTAAATTCAGTTGGGGTAATTTCTATAACATCATCGGAATTCTCGTCGGAATCCGATTCATCGGAGAATTGGTAATCCTCCCAATATTTTGCTTCCTTGGCGGAAACACCATTGACCATAATTAACCTTGGTCGGTTAGTTGAGGATTTTCTTTTACTTAACCGTTTTATTATTTCCCCCACCGGTTCTATTTCTTCATCCGGTTCCGATTCTTCTTCCGGTTCCGATTCTTCTTCCGGTTCCGACTCTTCTTCCGGTTCCTCTTCGGGAACTTGTGAATCAGTCCACGAATCATTCCAATTTACATTTGACTCTTCATTATTATTAGGTGAGTCAATGAGACTTGTTCTAGAGGTAGACATCTATCACATAATATCAAACGCGTTAAGAGATTAATATATCACATAATATTCACATGTTAAAAATATATAGTTTCCAACAAAATTTGTTAAGCAATCATTTTTCAAATAAACACGGTCGAAGTCCAGACTCACTAATGCATCCTAACAAACTCGATAAGACACACTAATGCAAAATTCTGGTTCTCTAAGACCAACGCTCTGATACCAACTGAAATGTCCCGTTCTTATTGATTAAAAACGTTCCATATTAATTGATTTCGTTGCGAGGTTTTGACCTCTATATGAGACGTTTTTCAAAGACTGCATTCATTTTTAAAACAAACCATAACCTTTATTTCATAAATAAAGGTTTAAAAAGCTTTACGTAGATTATCAAATAATGATAATCTAAAATATCCTGTTTACACACGACCATTACATAATGGTTTACAATACAAATATGTTACATCGAAATCAGTTTCTTGAATGCAGTTTTTACACAATATCATACAAACATGGACTCCAAATCTTGTCCTTATTTTAGTATGCAACAGCGGAAGCTCTTAATATTCACCTGAGAATAAACATGCTTTAAACGTCAACAAAAATGTTGGTGAGTTATAGGTTTAACCTATATATATCAAATCGTAACAATAGACCACAAGATTTCATATTTCAATACACATCCCATACATAGAGATAAAAATCATTCATATGGTGAACACCTGGTAACCGACATTAACAAGATGCATATATAAGAATATCCCCATCATTCCGGGACACCCTTCGGATATGATATAAATTTCGAAGTACTAAAGCATCTGGTACTTTGGATGGGGTTTGTTAGGCCCAATAGATCTATCTTTAGAGTTCGCGTCAATTAGGGTCTCTGTTCCCTAATTCTTAGATTACCAGACTTAATAAAAAGGGGCATATTCGATTTCGATAATTCAACCATAGAATGTAGTTTCACGTACTTGTGTCTATTTTGTAAATCATTTATAAAACCTGCATGTATTCTCATCCCAAAAATATTAGATTTTAAAAGTGGGACTATAACTCACTTTCACAGATTTTTACTTCGTCGGGAAGTAAGACTTGGCCACTGGTTGATTCACGAACCTATAACAATATATACATATATATCAAAGTATGTTCAAAATATATTTACAACACTTTTAATATATTTTGATGTTTTAAGTTTATTAAGTCAGCTGTCCTCGTTAGTAACCTACAACTAGTTGTCCACAGTTAGATGTACAGAAATAAATCGATAAATATTATCTTGAATCAATCCACGACCCAGTGTATACGTATCTCAGTATTGATCACAACTCAAACTATATATATTTTGGAATCAACCTCAACCCTGTATAGCTAACTCCAACATTCACATATAGAGTGTCTATGGTTGTTCCGAAATATATATAGATGTGTCGACATGATAGGTCGAAACATTGTATACGTGTCTATGGTATCTCAAGATTACATAATATACAATACAAGTTGATTAAGTTATGGTTGGAATAGATTTGTTACCAATTTTCACGTAGCTAAAATGAGAAAAATTATCCAATCTTGTTTTACCCATAACTTCTTCATTTTAAATCCGTTTTGAGTGAATCAAATTGCTATGGTTTCATATTGAACT
This sequence comes from Rutidosis leptorrhynchoides, assembly GCF_046630445.1. Taxonomy (NCBI): domain Eukaryota; kingdom Viridiplantae; phylum Streptophyta; class Magnoliopsida; order Asterales; family Asteraceae; genus Rutidosis; species Rutidosis leptorrhynchoides. The sequence goes on along the minus strand of NC_092340.1, from coordinate 89,494,678 downwards.
CTATTTTATGAATCTAAACAGAAAAAGTATAGGTTTATAGTCGGAAATATAAGTTACAAGTCGTTTTTGTAAAGGTAGTCATTTCAGTCGAAAGAACGACGTCTAGATGACCATTTTAGAAAACATACTTCCACTTTGAGTTTAACCATAATTTTTGGATATAGTTTAAAAATCATTTTCTCAGAATAACAACTTTTAAATCAAAGTTTATCATAGTTTTTAATTAACTAACCCAAAACAGCCCGCGATGTTACTACGACGGCGTAAATCCGGTTTTACGGTGTTTTTCGTGTCTCCAGGTTTTAAATCATTAAGTTAGCATATAATATAGATATAGAACATGTGTTTAGTTGATTTTAAAAGTAAAGTTAGAAGGATTAACTTTTGTTTGCGAACAAGTTTAGAATTAACTAAACTATGTTCTAGTGATTACAAGTTTAAACCTTCGAATAAGATAGCTTTATATGTATGAATCGAATGATGTTATGAACATCATTACTACCTTAAGTTCCTTGGATAAACCTACTAGAAAAGAGAAAAATGGATCTAGCTTCAATGGATCCTTGGATGGCTCGAAGTTCTTGAAGCAGAATCATGACACGAAAACAAGTTCAAGTAAGATCATCACTTGAAATAAGATTGTTATAGTTATAGAAATTGAACCAAAGTTTGAATATGATTATTACCTTGTATTAGAATGATAACCTACTGTAAGAAACAAAGATTTCTTGAGGTTGGATGATCACCTTACAAGATTGGAAGTGAGCTAGCAAACTTGAAAGTATTCTTGATTTTATGAAACTAGAACTTTTGGAATTTATGAAGAACACTTAGAACTTGAAGATAGAACTTGAGAGAGATCAATTAGATGAAGAAAATTGAAGAATGAAAGTGTTTGTAGGTGTTTTTGGTCGTTGGTGTATGGATTAGATATAAAGGATATGTAATTTTGTTTTCATGTAAATAAGTCATGAATGATTACTCATATTTTTGTAATTTTATAAGATATTTCATGCTAGTTGCCAAATGATGGTTCCCACATGTGTTAGGTGACTCACATGGGCTGCTAAGAGCTGATCATTGGAGTGTATATACCAATAGTACATACATCTAAAAGCTGTGTATTGTACGAGTACGAATACGGGTGCATACGAGTAGAATTGTTGATGAAACTGAACGAGGATGTAATTGTAAGCATTTTTATTAAGTAGAAGTATTTTGATAATTGTATTGAAGTCTTTCAAAAGTGTATAAATACATATTAAAACACTACATGTATATACATTTTAACTGAGTCGTTAAGTCATCGTTAGTCGTTACATGTAAGTGTTGTTTTGAAACCTTTAGGTTAACGATCTTGTTAAATGTTGTTAACACAATGTTTATAATATCAAATGAGATTTTAAATTATTATATTATCATGATATTATCATGTATGAATCTCTCTTAATATGATATATATACATTAAATATCTTTACAACGATAATCGTTACATATATGTCTCGTTTAAAAATCATTAAGTTAGTAGTCTTGTTTTTACATATGTAGTTCATTGTTAATATACTTAATGATATGTTTACTTATCATAGTATCATGTAACTATATATATATCCATATATATGTCATCATATAGTTTTTACAAGTTTTAACGTTCGTGAATCACCGGTCAACTTGGGTGGTTAATTGTCTATATGAAACATATTTCAATTAATCAAGTCTTAACAAGTTTGATTGCTTAACATGTTGGAAACATTTAATCATGTAAATATCAATCTCAATTAATATATATAAACATGGAAAAGTTCGGGTCACTACACCAAACACGTCTATCATTGCTTTAGTCGTGTTTAAGAATGGTCTTCCTAATATGAGAGGAACTTGAGAATCTTCTTCCATGTCCAGAACAACAAAATCTACTGGAAATACTAAAGTACCAACTTTAACTAGCATGTTCTCCATTATCCCTCTAGGATATTTTATTGATCTATCGGCTAGTTGTATACTTATTCTTGTTGGTTTCAATTCTCCAAGGTCTAGTTTAGCGTATAGTGAATACGGCATTAAATTTATACTAGCACCTAAGTCTGCCAATGCTTCTATTGAACTAAGACTACCCAGAAAACATGAAATTGTGAAACTTCCTGGATCAGATAGTTTTTCTGGTATCTTATTCAACAACACTGCTGAACAATTAGCATTCATAGTAACGGCCGAGAGTTCTTCCATTTTTTTCTATTTGAGATTAGATCTTTCAAGAATTTAGCATATCTAGGCATTCCTGAAATCACATCAATGAAAGGAAGATTTACATTCATCTGTTTAAACATATCCAAGAATTTGGATTGCTCGGCTTCAAGTTTCTCTTTTTTCATTTTACTCGGGTAAGGAAGTGGTGGTTGGTATGGTTTAACATAAGGTTTAGCCTTAACTGTGTTATCTTCATTAACCTTTTTAACTACCGATTCTTTTTCCTTATCTTGTTCAGGTTGTGGTTCTTGTGGAATAGGAATATCTTCATTAGGAATTACAGGTATTTCAGGTGGTTTAAGTGTAATACCACTTCTTGTGGTAATAGCTTTAGCTGTTTCATTCCGGGGGTTAGCATTTGTATCACTAGGTAGACTTCCCGATTTTCTCTCACCTATTAACCTTGCTAGGTTACTTACTTCTTGTTCCAAATTTTGAATAGAAGCTTGTTGATTTCTAAATGCTTAAGCATTTTGTTCATTGGTTTGTTTCTGAGATGTGAAAAACTGCGTTTGAGATTCAACTAGCTTCGTCATCATATCTTCTAAATTCGGCTTTTTATCATCGGTTTGTGGTTTGTTTTGAAAATTAGGTCTTTGCTGATTGTAAGTATTATTGGATACTTATTGATTACTAGGACCTTGTTGGTTGGTGTATGGAATATTTCGGTTATAATTCTGGTTTTGATTGTAAATTGGTCTTGGCGGTTGATAATTATTCTGATAATTATTTACAGGCCTTTGGTTTATGTATGAAATATTCTCTCTTTGTTCCATTGTTAGTTCAATACCGAGACAATCTTTTGTCAAATGTGGTCCTCCACACTGCTCACAACTAATTCGTATTGAGTGTATATCCTTAGTCATCTTTTCCATTCGTCTCTCGACAGCATCTATCTTTGCTGAAATGGAATCTAAGTCATGGCTAGAATCGGCTCTAGCTGCTTTAGATTATCTAACGATATCTTTTTCTTGGTGCCACTCATGTGAGTAGGAAGCAGTGTTATCAATAATTTTATAAGCATCAGTTTTGGTTTTCTTCATAATAGAACCACCAGCTGCAATATCGATGTCTTTCCTTGTAGTGATGTGGCATCCTTGGTAGAACATTTGTACTATTTGACAGGTGTCTAAACCATGTTGCGGACATCCTCTTAATAACTTTCCAAATCTTGTCCACGCCTCATATAGAGTTTCATTCGTTTTCTGTGTGAACGTAACAATTTCTCCTTGAAGTCTTACGGCTTTAGATGCCGGAAAGAATTGTTTAAGAAATTTTTCAACTAAAACGTCCCATGTATCAATCACCCCTTCAGGTAACGATTCCAACCAATCTTTGGCCTCTCCCTTTAAAGTCTGGGGAAATAACATGAGATATATCTGTTCATCCTCAACTTCTCTTATTTTAAATAGTGTCCAGATCCTATTAAAGGTACGAAGATGTTCATTTGGATCTTCCTTCGGCGCACCACTAAATTGGCATTGATTAGTCACCATATGTAGAATTTGTCCTTTGATTTCATAATCTGGCGCATTAATGTCTGGATGAGTAATTGCGTGACCTTGGCCAGTGCGTTTAGCTCTCATTCGGTCTTCCATACTTAAAGGTTCCAGATTCTCCATGATTGAATTTGTTGAATTTGAATCACTAGAGGATTCTGATTTAATGGTTCGTTCCTCAACAATCTCTGTTTGAATGATTGGTGGTTCTGGAGGAAAAATTAATGGTTCAGGATCTATGAATCGTCCCTGAATATTCTCCGGATTCTCAATTGTGAGGTTGGGTTCAAAAAATGGATTATCGAAAAGTTGAATTGGAGTACTTGGTCGACTGGATGACGATTCTAAAGAAAAATCAACGGCAACAATATTAGCTAGATGTCTTGATCGAGTTACAGGTGGTGAACGTACAAAAGATGGTGAACGTTTTGCTCATTAATAGCTCATAGTCTAATTTCCACAAGTGTCGTTCTTTTGTCCAAACCCCAATTATGGTATAAAGCCCAATTACCCAATTTTAATATTTAGCCTAACATCATGATTACTTCGTTTTAAATAAGCATAATAATAACTTAGCTACGAGACATTAAATTAAAAAGGTTGAACATAACTTACAATGATTAAAAATAGCGTAGCGTTACACGGACAGAATTTCGACTTACACCCTTACAATATGCTCTAACATACCCTTATTATTAGAATTAAAATTAAAATTAAAATTAAAATTATAAATATATATATATATATATATATATATATATATATATATATATATATATATATATATATATATATATATATATATATATATATATATATATATATATATATATATATATATATATATATATATATATATATATATATATATATCGTATGATATAGATAGAGAGATGGATTGATATATAAAACGATCAAAATGCGTTGCCTTTTATAGGCAGATTTGGATTTGAGTGCTCCGCGAGTCGCGGTCAATTTCCCCTTCAAACTCCGCGAGTCGCGGAGTTTGAATTTCCAGCTCACTCCAATTTGGATCTTAGCTTTGCCGATATAATATATATATAAATATAAAATATAAATAATTAATATAATTATTTATATATTATATTATATTCTTGTGCATAGTAGACTTATAATTTTTGGTCCGTTACGTCGCGCGTTGAGAGTTGACTCATGTCCTGGTTCCGGATTTTCGAACGTCCTTGCGTACTATTTTATATCGTGTACTTTGCGTTTTGCGTCTTATACTCTTGTCATTTTTAGAAGTTTCTCATCATTAATTTGAACCTTTTTGATTGTATCTTGTACTTTTTAGCTTTTTGGACCTTTGTGTCTTCAATTTGTCGAATCTGTCTTTTGTCTTCACCTTTTAATATTTAAACGAATATCACTTGTAAATAGAACAATTGCAACTAAAATCTTGTCTTTCTTGAGGAATAATGCTATGAAATATGTGTTCATTTTTAGCATTATCAGTTTCCAATATATATATATATATATATATATATATATATATATATATATATATATATATATATATATATATATATATATATATATATATAAGTTATACATATAATTTCTTCAGTGGAAATGATTTCATAACTCATTGATATGACCTACTTGTTGTTGGTTAGTGATGTTGTTCGCGGTGATTATAGATCTGATTAAACTTGTGATGTTATAGGTGCTGCTGGTGCTGACGATGTTGACGGCACTGACGGTGCTGGTAATGCTGATGGTACTGCTGATGCTGCTGGTAAAACAAGTCTAGTTTGTAAATCGTGCATCATTCCAGTCAGGGTTTCATTTCATCTTTTCACTCACTCATCTGGTTTACAATTAGTACTAGAATAAATAATTTCTAAAACTTTTGGAAATTACATATTCTCTGCAGAATATTCCCTCGATGAATTTATGAATCAATACTTCATCGTTTGGTGTTGTTGGTACTCCTTGGTATTTACGGTGCGTATGATGTTGATGTTCAAGGTATAGATTGTGATGTTGAGGTGTGGGATGCGGATGTTGTTGTTGGTAGCGGTAATGGTACTGTTGGTGTTGCAGATGGTGGTACTGTTGTTGCCGGTGCTGCTGCTGGTGCTTGTAACCTTTGCACCATATTCTCCAAAACCACTACCCGAGCGCGAAGCTCGTTAACTTCTTCTATTACACCGGGGTGGTTGTCGGTTCGAACGAGCGGATAAATAAGATCTAGAATTTGGTATAGTATATAATCGTGACGAGATGCTCTAGAAATGAGAGAGAAAATGGTGTTTTGAACAGGTTCGCCGGTAAGTGCTTCAAAATCTTCGCCAAGAGGGCAATGTGGTGGATGGAAAGGATCGCCTTCTTCTTGTCTCCAATGGTTAAGGAGGCTACGAACCCATCCCCAATTCATCCAGAATAGATGATGGCTGATTGGTTGATCCATTCCAGTCACACTGCTTTCGGAGCTTGAGTGGGATTCCATTTCGGAATCCGAGGGACTTGAACTAATGATGAATTTCATTTCGTACGATTGAATAAAGAATTTTTTGATATGAAATGATTTTCCGGTTATCGGGTGGTATTCTAATTACATAGAATATCTATATATAAATAGAGCAAAACATTTCGTAGATTACGGAGGAATTAACGAAATATGCCAGGCAAAGTTTACAGTAACAGATATGCTAAGATATGAATTAGTAGATACGCTAAGATATGAATTTTTTCTATACACTATTCATGCAATCAATGCAATAAGATGTGTCTAGACTAAGAATGATAAGCATGTTATTTCCGACAAAATTGATAAGCAAAACTTTTGATATGCAGACACGGTCGAAGTCCAGACTCACTAATGCATCTTATGAACTATCAGTTAGATACACTAATGCAAGACCTGGTTCGCTAAGACCACCGCTCTGATACCACATGTAAAGACCCGTCCTAATCCATAAGAACGAATACAATAACATATGATTACATCGCGAGGTACTTGACCTCTATATGATATATTTTACAAACATTGCATTCGTTTTTAAAAAGACAAACTTTCATTACATAAAAAGTTGATAGGCATGCATACCATTTCATAATATCCAACCATAAATGATCTAATCTGTCATTTACTTAATCATAATCTTTACTGAACTCAACGACTTGAATGCAACGTTTTTCGAAATATGCCATGAATGATTTCAAGTAATATCTTTAAAATGAGCAAATGCACAGCGGAAGATTTCCTTAATACCTGAGAATAAACATGCTTTAAAGTGTCAACCAAAAGGTTGGTGAGTTCATTAGTTTATTGTAATCAATCATTTCCATAATTTTAATAGACCACAAGATTTCCTTTATTCAATAATCATACACTCATAAGTGTTTAAAAATCATTCATATGGATTGAATACCTGGTAACTGACATTAACATAATGCAAATAGAATATCCCCAAAACAGAAATCCATCTGTATAATATAAACTCGAAGTACTAAAGCATACCATTTTCCAGTATGGGGGGGGGGGGGGGGGTTAGTGCCCGTAGATCTACCTTTAGGATTCGCGTCAATTAGGGTGTCTGTTCCCTAATTCTTAGGTTACCAAGCTAAAAGGGGTGATATTCGATTCGATAATCCAACCATAGAATGTAGTTTCGATTACTTGTGTCTATTTCGTAAAATATTTATAAAAGCAGTGCATGTATTCTCAGTCCCAAAAATATATATTGCAAAAGCATTTAAAAAGAGAGCAAATGAAACTCACGATACGATATTTTGTAGTAATATATGCGTACGATGGAACTGAGCAATGCAGGGTTGGCCTCAGATTCACGAACCTATATCAAGTATATATATTAACACACATAATAACAATTAACAAGTTTAATATGATAAATATACTCCTTATATTAATAATTTATATGTTATATTAATAATTAAATAACTTATTTTTATTCTATATATCTTAAGTGGTTAATATTTATTTTCATGATACATTTATTAATATTAATATAGTAAATATTTATTTAAGTAGTTTATTCTATTAGGGTTTATATATGAAAAAATATATTTATATATTAATTGATATATCTTATATACAGATTAATTAATATCCTCTTAATAATAAAAATATAGTAATATGTAATATTAATATTTTTGTAATGTATTTTTTATATAAAAATATCTATTTGTAATACAACTGACACTGATAAGAATGATGTTAATAATGATAATAATAACAGTGTTAATAAAAATAATCAGATTTTTCATAATTTCGTGTTTAATTTCTAAACTTATAACTTCAGTTCATATAACTTAATTTCATAGTCATATTCATAATTGTACATGTATTCATATAATTTTATAATTATTTTCCATAATTTTACCATAATAAATTTTATTATTAATTTTATAATATAACTTTTCTTTACATGTTCATAATTATGTTAATAATAATAACAATAATAATAATAATAATAATAATAATACTAATAATAATAATAATAATAATAATAATAATAATAATAATAATAATAATAATAATAATAATAATAATAATAATAATAATAATAATAATAATGATAAATATAATAATAATAGGTAATAATAGGGATGATGAAAATTATACCATTCTAATCATCCTCGTCATACGATTAACATATCTATCGTCATCATTTTCAAAATCATAACATCATAAAATTTTATTCTGTAAAGAAGTTGGTCTTTTTACTTACATACATGAAACACTTAGATTTATATATATATATATATATATATATATATATATATATATATATATATATATATATATATATATATATATATATATATATATATATATATATATATATATATAATATAATATTGATAATGGATTGTGAAATCAACGAAAACACAAATAGTAGTATGCATGTGATTTGTTTGATGGATGTTAAGTTAGTGGTTCTAATAGTGATGGAAAGAAATAGAAAATGAGACAGAATTTGGTTGTGGTTTCATTGGTCATATGCTCTACCCGAATGTATACATATATATAAGATAAATGTATCATAATAATTAAAGTTATAATATAAATATAATAAGAATCTTAAACAGGGTGTTACAGAGAGCATTGGATATTTCAAATTTAATCTACCGACAGTATTCATGGAGTGTGATATCGTAGTCCATGGTTAATCAGTGGCGGATAAAAGTATTTCGAAAAATCTCAAATTTTTATAGTAATTATATTTATTTATTCAGTCATTATGGTATACAATTCGATCATTAATTATTAAATAAAAATTACATTAATTATTCACTCACAACCCCAAGTAAAATATAGTTATTGTTAAAATTTAACAAATAACTTCTAAGTATATTATTATTATGCCTATAATTTATAAAACTCATTTTTTTTTGGATCACCGTTTATTTTAAAATCATATAAGTTCCTTTTAACTTGTTTTAATTATCAATTGAATGGCAATTGAGAGTTACCTTCGTTTACTAAATAGATTCGAAATCACAAAATATATATTTAATATATTTTCTTTATAAACACAGATACGTTTTAAATAATAATTATCATAATATCATATTTTTATTTTATTTTATATAATTAGTTTTAATAATAATAACATATAATATTTCAAATTATTATTATATAATCATATACTTAAATATTTATGTATCTATTTACAATTAGTGGTTCGTGAATCGTCGAGAGCAGTCGAAGTTTAATGAATCCATGTAAATAGTTCAAATATTTTGAGACTTAACATTACAGACTTTGCTTATCGTGTCGAATTCATATAAAGATTAAGTTTAAATTTGATCGGAAATTTCTGAGTCGTCACACGCCGCATCGCGCGGGTCGAATCCAGACTAGTTTGACTATTAAAGTAGTTCTTGTGAACAAATAAAAAAAATTATACCATGTATAAATAAAAGAAGTTAAATATGCATGTTGTTAGATAACACAATTAACTAAAAAAAAGGTGGCACTACGTTGCGAATGAGTGTTGGTAAGCTCATATATTTTTACGCTAATGATTAAAAATCAAAGATCGTTTAGCATATCTTTTTTTTTATCATTAACATTTACTCAACTCTCGGCTAGCATAAGTTATTCTAAAAAGTACCAAATGAATTTTGAAAAAATAATAAACCAAAAAGATTATTTAAGGAAGAATAATAAATTTGATTTATAAAGAAAAGAACATAAAAAAGTTGAATCCTTATCTTACATTATAATAATGACTTAAATGTAGAAATTGGTACACCTTAAAAAAAACCGAGTGAACAGTAACTCGGCGAATCAGAGTGCGAGAAACACTCTTGCTAATAGCTTTTATAGTAATATAGTAAGTCTAATTTTTTTTTTTTAAAGAAGGGTGTGATTTTCTATTTTGTCTCGGCATCTAGGGATGTGAATGGATCCAGTAGATATCCACCCGATCCACCCGTTTATTAGTGGATATAAACGATCTAAATGGATATAGATACGGATATAGATGAACTAAAATGGATATGGATATGGATATGAATAAAAAGTTTCATTCATGGATGAATTCGCTTTCACCTAAAATAATTAAGTATATAAATTTATCATTCGAATTATATTATGTACTTAGTGATATTTCATTACTTATATTCATCTTTCTTTATGTTTTCTCTAAGAATATAGTAATTTTTTTCTTATATTTTGTTTTATTTAAATCATTAAATGTATATATCGTACTTTGGTAGTTTAAATGTGATTCCATGTAACTAAAAAGTAAACAACTTGCAGATAATCAATATCTTTACACATTTAATAGGCTATTTATTGGCTATTTGTTATATAGATTAGTAAAAATGTGACTTTCGCATAAACTATTAAGAAATATTACGTTTAATCGTATACAGTAAATCACCACTTATAATTGTTAAAAATAAAATATATATATAAATGGATATCGATTATTATTTATTAATCCACTTTACCCGGTGGATATGAATATGGATGGATGAAATTTTTATAAATGGATATAGATATGGATATGAATTAAAAAAAATGGATACTAGTGAAATGACCCGTGAAATCACGGATTTTTTTAAACGAAACAATTTAATGATATGTTTTAGATATTAAGTGAATGTAAATTTTAAATAAGTCATTTATAATGACTCGTTCGACTAACAAAACTTGTCGTTGTTTTTACAAATATATAGAGACATGTATTTTCGTATACATATGTAACGTAATTAATCTCGTAAAAAGAATTCATATTTGAATATTAATAATATAATTATTATAATAAAAATAATAGAGTTTGCTCAAAGTTGAGTATTTATATTTTTAATAATAATTATTAGTAACAATAAATGCCTTTTAAAACTTTTTTAGAAAATTAAAATATAATTATTATATAAAGGTTGTACAATATGCTTTAAAATTTGTAAATATGTTCATTGGGTGTTCTGTAGAATATTGTACAATTTAGGAGAGATTAATATTTCCATTTAAAAAAGATTTCGTATTATTTTTTAATTATAATAATATAAGATAATGACATCATCAAAGATATTTTAAAAATTTTCTTTTTTATTTTGAATTATTGTATACTTAAAAAATGTTTATTTATAACATCATCATTTTAGAGATTTAATAGAGATTATATATGAATATGGATACGGGTGAGGACCCAATCTCATATCCGATCCATTGACATCTATATTCGGGAGAAAGTAATGACGTTGTGCTAATATATCATTGGATAAAATTGTATCATTGTAGGAAATGGCAGCCTCTCCATAACTCCTGTTGCGATCCAATAAAGCGGCTCGTCTTGTTTGCTTGGTTCTATTTGTTCCGTTTTGAAAACTTTGAAGCAAAAATCAAAAATCAAACCCAATTTCAGTTTCAAACCAAAACCGATTTCAATGTAAAAACCCAAAAGCGAATCGAAAACTGGATACAAATTTGGTTATAACTGAAAAACCTAAAAACTTGTAGTTTAACCAAATAATTATAACAAATCGATTTAAATATAACTTTATTCAGATTAATTGGTTTGAAACCAAATATTAAACACCCATGGTATCAACCCTATTACTACTAGCGGTTATGCTTCATTTTAACTAGGATGCTATAAATTATGAGGTTAAAATAACATATATGTTAAACCTTCATAACGACTAGCTGGTGGTGATTTACACAGAACATTGACATTGTTAATACCTTAACCCGTGCATTAAATGTGAGAACTGTGTGGATCAACTGCTTCGATGTACTTGATGCCACTATTTTTTTTAAAAGCAAGAGGATATATTTGTTATCACAAACAGTTACACGGAATACAAATGAACAACCCGTTGCTAAGATCGCAACATGGGAAGCTAACAAGGAAAATAACCTAACATGACTAAACTTAACACGACAAAGGATTATTAAACCATATATGCCAATCTAACTTGTGATTTTTAATTCTTCACGATATCCACTCGAACGAGATCACTTGAATTTCACTAAACAAAACTGCTGCCGAATCCGTCTTGTTCTTGAAGACTTTTGAATTCCTTGATTTCCAAAGCGAATAAGTAACGCACCAACATAAAGCTTGCCAAATTAATCTTTTGTTGTCGGAAGCCAAAGCGCCAAAGGTGCCATCGAATATGTCACTATAAATGAAATTAGCCAATGAATATCCCCACCAATTAAGAACCTTGTCCCAAATATCTTTCGCAAACTTACACGAGAACAAGATATGCTCGACCGATTCCAAGTCATCATCACACACCGGGCATCGAGTACTATGTAGGTCAATCCCACGTTTATCTAATTCAAGCCTAACCAGAATCCTACCCCTTCTTTCCCGCCAAATAAACACTTCAATCTTTTTAGGCACTAGTCGATTTCTAAGTGTTTCCATCGAATCCGAATGCGATGCAAGAGTTGTACCATCTATAAGTTCCACAAGATTGTTAACCGAATACACACCATTATTGCCCCAACTCCACTTCCACCCGTCCGATCTGTGTAGATCTATTATAGCACCGTCGAGTTGAGCCGCTAGCAAGACGAATTCTGATGCTATTCTACCCACTCGATTCAGTAGCCATCTCCACTTCTAAACCATTTAGCCCTCCCTTAACTCCCATCTCTCCTGTACCGAAATAGTTTTGTCACACTCCAACCGATATAGCCTCTTAAACTTGTCTTTAAACCTTGTATCCCCAACCCATGTGTCTTCCCAAAATCGCGTGTCCACCCCATTTCAAATAACCCGAGTAAACGAATTGGTGAAAGGAATTCCCAACTCATCCACCTTTTTCCCTGCAAAATATATGTTAAACCAAAGACTAGAAGGGGGGAGATGAGCAAGCCCATCCCCCTCCACTATCCCATCGTTAGTACCATAAAGACTTCGAATTACACGAACCCACAAAGTGTTGGTCTCGGTTTTAAACCCCCACCACCACTTACAAAGAAGGGATAAATTTTTGCTTTTGAGTGATTTTATATTTAAACCTCCTTCTTCGTGAGGAAGAAGGATTTTTTTTCCCATTTAACCTACGATAATTTATTATTAGAGCCCGGCCCACCCCAAAATAAATTGCGTCTCTGATAATGCTAAAAACGAACATATATTTCATAGCATTATTCCTCAAGAAAGACAAGCTTTTAGTTGCAATTGTTCTATTTACAAGTGATATTCGTTTAAATAATAAAAGGTGAAGACAAAAGACAGATTCGACGATTTGAAGACGCAAACGACCAAAAAGCTCAAAAGAACAAAAGACAATCAAAGAGGTTCCAATTATTGATAAGAAACGTCTCGAAATTACAAAAGTACAAGATTCAAAACGCAAAGTACAAGATATTAAATTGTACGCGAGGACGTTCGAAAATCCGGAACCGGGACCAGAGTCAACTCTTAACGCTCGACGCAACGGACTAAAAATTACAAGTTAACTATGTATATAAATATAATATAATATATAATTAATTATATTAATTATATATATATTATATTTATATATAAAAAACCGTCGGCAGAGAAACTCCAAGGGTGTGAGCTGTAAATACATTCTCCGCGACTCGCGGAGTTTGAAGGGGATTTTGCCGCGAGTCGCGGAGCCCCAAATTTCAACTCTGGCTATAAAGCAAACCGAATTCTGATCAAAATTTCATATTCTATTTCTATATCTCTCTATCTATACGATATATATATATATATATATAATTTATATTTTAATTTTAATTTTAATTATAATTCTAATAATAAGGGTATGTTAGCGAATATTGTAAGGGTGTAAGTCGAAATTCTGTCCGTGTAACGCTACGCTATTTTTAATCATTGTAAGTTATGTTCAACCTTTTTACATTAATGTCTCGTAGCTAAGTTATTATTATGCTTATTTAATCCGAAGTAATCATGATGTTGGGCTAATTACTAAAATTGGGTAATTGGGCTTTGTACCATAATTGGGGTTTGGACAAAAGAACGACACTTGTGGAAATTAGACTATGGGCTATTAATGGGCTTTATATTTGTTTAACTAAATGAAAGTTTGTTAATGTTAATATAAAGATTTACAATTGGGCGTCCCTATAAATTACCATATACACTCGATCGGACACGATGGGCGGGGTATTTATATGTACGAATAATCGTTCATTTAACCGGACACGGGAATGAATTAATAGCCACTAGAATAATTAAAACAGGGGTGAAATTACATTCAAGGGTAATTGGTGTAATTGTTAGCAAAGTAGTAAAACCTTGGTTTACACGCAGTCGATAACCTGGTGTATTCATTAAACAAAGTATTAAAACCTTGTTACAATTCGAATCCCCAATCAGTTGGAATATTTAACTTCCGGTATAATAATAATTTGACGAGGACCCTCGCACTTTATATTTATGACTGATGGACTGTTATGGACAAAAACCAGACGGACATATTAAATAATCCAGGACAAAGGACAATTAACCCATGGGCATAAAACTAAAATCAACACGTCAAACATCATGATTACGGAAGTTTAAATAAGCATAATTCTTTTATTTCATATTTAATTTCCTTTATTTTATATTTAATTGCACTTCTAATTATCGCACTTTTATTTATTGTTATTTAATCGCACTTTTAATTATCGTACTTTTTAATTATCGCAATTTTATTTTATCGCATTTTTATTATTCGCAATTTCATTATCGTTATTTACTTTACGCTTTAATTTAAGTCTTGTATTTATTTTATATTTTACATTAGGTTTTAACTACGACTAAAATCTTAAAATCGACAAACCGGTCATTAAACGGTAAAAACCCCCCTTTATAATAATAATATTACTTATATATATGTTTGTATTTTTATAAAAGTAAACTAATATAGCGTTGAGCTTTGTTTAAAGATTTCCCTGTGGAACGAACCGGACTTACTAAAAACTACACTACTGTACGATTAGGTACACTGCCTATAAGTGTTGTAGCAAGGTTTAAGTATATCCATTCTATAAAAAAATAAATATCTTGTGTAAAATTGTATCGTATTTAATAGTATTTTCGCACTAAAAATAATACTATTTTATATACACCTCGCATAACATCAAGTATTTTTGGCGCCGCTGCCGGGGAACCATCTTAAAAGCCGAAAGCGCAACGCTAATATAAAAAAAAAAAGATTTTTAGTTACTTTTATTAAAAGTCGTTTTTGTAAAAATACGTTTTAATTATTCAAAAATATAAAAAGAAAAACAAAAATATATGTATTTTTAAGATTTTGTTAAATATTTAAGTTTTATAAGTTTCTTTATTTTTATTTTAGTTTATAAAAATATAAGTTTTATTTTAAAATCTTTTATTTATTTAAAAATTAAAAAACAGAAAATAAAATAAAAAAAATAAATAAAGAAAAACGCGTAAAAAAATTCAAACCTGTCAGCTGAAATTTGGATCCCCGCGACTCGCGGGGTTTTCTTTACAAATTACCGCAACTCGCGGAGCTACTCTGACACGCGACAGGAAGCCCTAAACCAGCATTAATTACGGTTATTATTAATTATAATTATTATTTAAACCTAATTATTATTATTATTATTATTAGTTTTATTTTTATTTTTACTTTTTATTTAATTTATGTATTTAGTATTAATTAGTTTTATTAAATTGTAAAATTAGTAGTTTTATTAAATAAATAATATAAAAATAATATTTTTATAAAAATTGTACTTTTTACAACTTTTTATATATTTTTATATTTTATCCCTTTTTAATCGTTGTAGCGTAATATTTGTATTTTTTTTAGCTCATATTTAATTTTAAACTTAGTTTTTGCTATAGTCATTTTTACTCCTAGATTTTTAGGCTTTGCCGTAGAATTCCTTAAGTGCTTTTTCTTTAGACTAAGATTTAGGTGCTTTAGAATTTTGCGACGCCTTTTGAAGTTTTAGTTTCTTTTTAAGTTATTTTCATTTGGGATTTAGTTTTTCCTGTAAGCTTTAATATTTTTAGACCTTTTACTATGTATCAATTATCATTCCAATTAGTAATTTCAATTTGCGATTATAATTTTAAGTTAGTTGTAGTAATAAGGTTAGGTTAGTCAAGTATTTTTAAGTTTTTATAAGTTTCTTTTATTTTTCCGTCACCTTTTATTTTTCAACCATTTTTTTTCTTTTTCAACCTTTTTCGACGAACTCTTTTTCTCTCTTATTTCTCGCCATTCTAGTTTTTAGGACTTAGAATTTTTTTCTACTTCTTATCTAAATTTCTTAAAATTACGAAAATTTATTTTAAGTGGTTAAATTAATAGACATCAAAATTTTCTGGTTCGTAGTAATAGTTGGATTTGTACGTGGACCGGGTTATTGGAGCCAAACAGTCCTCAATTATATTGAGACCAAACGAATCCTGCCCCTCTGCTGCATCTTTTGGCTATTCGAAACGTGGGCAAAATCAGAAAAGTCTATTGATTGGATAACTTATTATAATTTTTCTTTCCTTTTAAAAACTAATAGGATATTCAGTGAATGCACCGAGCAAGACGTTCATCACCTTTTGTACGTTCACCACCTGTAACTCGATCAAGACATCGTTTAACAAATATAACCGCCGTTGATTTTTCTTTAGAATCGTCATCCAGTCGACCAAGTACTTCAGTTCAAATTTCCGATAATCCATTTTTTGAACCCGACCTCACAATTGAGAATCCGGAGAATATTCAGGAACGGTTCGTAGATCCTGAACCATTAAACTTTCCTCCGGAGCCACCAATCATTCAAACAGAGATTGTTGAGGAACGAACCATTAAATCAGAATCATCTAGTGATACCGATTCAACAAATTCAATTATGGAGAATCTGGAACCTTTAAGTATGGAAGACCGAATGAGAGCTAAACGCACTGGCCAAGGTCACGCAATTACTCATCCAGACATTAATGCGCCAGATTATGAAATCAAAGGACAAATTCTACACATGGTGACTAATCAATGCCAATTTAGTGGTGCGCCGAAGGAAGATCCAAATGAACATCTACGTACCTTTAATAGGATCTGCACACTATTTAAAATACGAGAAGTGGAGGATGAACAGATATATCTCATGTTATTTCCCTGGACTTTAAAGGGAGAAGCCAAAGATTGGTTGGAATCGTTACCTGAAGGGGCGATCGATACATGGGACGTTTTAATTGACAAATTTCTTAAACAATTCTTTCCTGCATCTAAAGTCGTAAGACTTCAAGCAGAAATTGTTACGTTCACACAGAAGCCAAATGAAACTCTATATGAGGCGTGGACAAGATATGGAAAGTTGTTAAGAGGATGTCCGCAACATGGTTTAGACACCTGTCAAATAGTACAAATATTCTACCGAGGATGCGACATCACTACAAGAAAAGACATAGATATAGCAGCTGGTGGTTCTATTATGAAGAAAACCGAAACTGATGCTTACAAAATTATTGATAATACTGCTTCCCACTCACATGAGTGGCACCAAGAAAAAGATATCATTAGATCATCTAAAGCAGCTAGAGCCGATTCTAGCCATGACTTAGATTCCATTTCCGCAAAGATAGATGCTGTGGAGAGACGAATGGAAAAGATGACTAAGGATATTCACTCAATACGAATTAGTTGTGAGCAGTGTGGAGGACCACATTTGACAAAAGATTGTCTCAGTATTGAATTAACAATGGAACAAAGAGAGAATATTTCATACATAAACCAAAGGCCTGGAAATAATTATCAGAATAATTATCAACCGCCAAGACCGATTTACAATCAAAACCAGAATTATAGCCGAAATATTCCATACAACAACCAACAAGGTCCTAGCAATCAACAAGTATCCAATAATACTTACAATCAGCAAAGACCTAATTTTCAAAACAAACCACCACAACAAACCGATGATAAAAAGCCAAATTTAGAAGATATGATGACAAAGCTAGTTGAAACTCAAACACAGTTTTTCACATCTCAAAAACAAACCAATGAACAAAATGCTCAAGCATTTAGAAATCAACAAGCTTCTATTCAAAATCTGGAACAAGAAGTAAGTAACCTAGCAAGGTTAATAGGTGAAAGAAAACCGGGAAGTCTACATAGTGATACAAATGCTAACCCCTGGAATGAAACAGCTAAAGCCATTACCACAAGAAGTGGTACAACACTTAAACCACCTGAAATACCTGTAACTTCTGATGAAACTATTCCTACTCCACAAGAACCACAACATGATCAAGATAAGGAAAAAGAACCGGTAGTTGAAAAGGTTAATGAAGATAACACAGTTAAGGATAAACCTTATGTTAAACCATACCAACCACTACTTCCTTACCCGAGTAAAATGAAGAAAGAAAAACTTGAAGCCGAGCAATCCAAATTCTTGGATATGTTTAAACAGATAAATGTAAATCTTCCTTTCATTGATGTGATTTCAGGAATGCCAAGATATGCTAAATTCTTGAAAGATCTAATCTCAAATAGAAAGAAAATGGAAGAACTCTCGGCTGTTACTATGAATGCTAATTGTTCAGCAGTGCTGTTGAATAAGATACCAGAAAAACTATCTGATCCAGGAAGTTTCACAATTCCATGTTTTCTGGGTAGTCTTAGTTCAATAGAAGCATTGGCAGACTTAGGTGCTAGTATAAATCTAATGCCGTATTCACTATACGCTAAACTAGACCTTGGAGAATTGAAACCAACCAGAATAAGCATACAACTAGCCGATAGATCAATAAAATATCCTAGAGGGATAATGGAGAACATGCTAGTTAAAGTTGGTACTTTAGTATTTCCAGTAGATTTTGTTGTTTTGGACATGGAAGAAGATTCTCAAGTTCCTCTCATATTAGGAAGACCATTCTTAAACACGGCTAAAGCAATGATAGACGTGTTCGGTAAGAAACTGACCCTAAGTATAGAGGATGAGAGTGTTACCTTTTCAGTTGATAGAGCAATGCAACAACCACAATCTGCAGATGATACATGTTATTATATTCAAACTATAGATGCACATGCAGAATTATTAGAAGAATTTCCAGAATTACAAGGAACAGGAGAATGTTCTTTAGGAGAAGGTAATGAACCAATTGATGAAGCTGAAATGTTAGCTACACTTATAGCTAATGGATATGAACCAACAACAGAAGAAATTCAAATGCTAAAAGAAGAAGACAGATATCGATATAAATCATCGATAGAAGAACCTCCGAAATTAGAGTTAAAGCCACTTCCAACCCATTTGGAATACGCTTATTTACATGGTGAATCTGAATTACCTGTAATAATATCGTCTTCTCTCACAAATGATGAAAAATCACAACTCATTTCTGTGTTGAAAGCTCATAAACCAGCCATTGCATGGAAGATTCATGATATTAAAGGAATAAGTCCTTCGTATTGCACACATAAAATCCTTATGGAAGAAGGTCATAAAACGTATGTGCAACGCCAACGAAGACTAAATCCTAATATGCAAGATGTAGTTAAGAAAGAGATTATTAAACTGCTAGATGCAGGTTTGATATATCCAATTTCTGATAGTCCATGGGTAAGCCCAGTTCAATGCGTACCTAAGAAGGGTGGTATGACTGTCATCACAAATGAGAAAAATGAGCTTATTCCTACTAGGACTGTAACAGGATGGCGTGTATGTATTGATTATAGAAAATTAAATGACGCCACCAGAAAAGATCACTTTCCCTTACCTTTCATAGATCAAATGTTGGAAAGATTAGCCGGAAATAGCTACTATTGTTTTCTAGATGGATTTTCCGGATATTTTCAAATTCCAATAGCACCCGAGGACCAAGAGAAAACCACATTCACGTGCCCTTATGGTACTTTTGCTTACAAACGCATGCCATTTGGACTTTGCAACGCCCCTGCAACCTTTCAAAGGTGTATGATGGCGATTTTTCACGACATGATAGAAGAATGCATGGAAGTATTCATGGATGACTTTTCAGTCTTCGGTGATACATTTAAATCATGTCTAGTTAATCTGGAACGAATGCTAATTAGATGCGAAAAATCAAATCTAGTACTTAATTGGGAGAAATGCCATTTCATGGTTAAAGAAGGCATCGTTCTTGGACATAAAATTTCAAAAGAAGGAATTGAAGTGGATAGAGCTAAAGTAGATGTAATTGCTAAACTTCCACATCCCACCAATGTTAGAGGAGTTAGGAGTTTTCTAGGGCATGCCGGTTTTTACCGACGTTTCATAAAAGATTTTTCTAAAATTGCCACTCCTATGAATAAACTCCTAGAAAAGGATGCGCCATTCATCTTTTCAGATGAATGTATCAAATCTTTTAATATTCTTAAAGAAAAACTCACTAATGCACCGATCATGATAACACCAAATTGGAATCTACCATTTGAACTAATGTGCGATGCAAGTGATTTTGCAATGGGATCCGTTTTAGGACAAAGGATTGAAAAACGATTTCAACCTATATATTATGCTAGTAAGACATTACAAGGAGCACAAACGAACTATATAACTACTGAAAAAGAACTCCTTGCTATTGTCTTTGCTTTTGACAAATTTCGATCATATCTCGTTCTAGCAAAAACGGTGGTCTATACCGACCATTCTGCTCTTAGATACCTATTTTCAAAACAAGATGCTAAACCAAGATTAATCCGTTGGATCTTACTCTTACAAGAGTTTGATATTGAAATCCGAGATAAAAGAGGAGCAGAAAATCTCGCCGCTGATCATCTTTCTCTTCTTGAAAATCCTGAGTTAGAAGTTCTAAATGAATCGGCCATACAAGACAACTTTCCTGATGAATATCTATTGAAGATAGATTATAAAGAAATCCCATGGTTTGCAGACTATGCAAACTACTTAGTTTGTGGATTCCTTGAAAAAGGATTATCGTACCAAAGACGAAAGAAATTCTTCAGTGATATAAAACACTATTTCTGGGAAGATCCACATCTGTTTAAAAGTTGTCCCGATGGAATAATACGCCGATGTGTATTTGGAGATGAAGCTAGTAAAATTTTAAACCATTGTCACACAGGACCAACAGGAGGGCATTATGGGCCTCAATTAACAGCAAGAAAAGTTTATGAAGCTGGATTCTATTGGCCTACAATTTACAAAGACGCACACCTTCTTTGCAAATCCTGTGATGCATGTCAAAGGGCCGAAAAAATAAGTCAACGTGATGAAATGCCACAAAATGTCATCCAAGTATGTGAAGTATTTGACATTTGGGGTATTGACTTTATGGGTCCATTTCCAAAATCTCATAATAATCTATATATACTCGTAGCCATTGATTATGTATCTAAATGGGCGGAAGCACAAGCTCTCCCAACTAACGATGCACGAGTTGTAGTCAACTTTTTAAAACGTCTTTTTGCAAGGTTTGGAACACCGAAAGCTTTAATAAGTGATCGGGGTACTCATTTCTGTAATAATCAACTTGAGAAAGTTCTTAAAAGATATGGAGTAACTCATAAAATCTCCACCGCATATCATCCACAAACAAGTGGACAAGTTGAAAATACCAACCGAGCTTTAAAACGTATTCTAGAGAAAACCGTAGGATCAAATCCGAAGGAATGGTCCATTAAATTGGAGGATGCACTCTGGGCTTTTAGAACAGCCTACAAAACTCCAATTGGAACCATACCTTTTAGACTTGTTTATGGAAAAGCATGTCATCTTCCAGTAGAAATTGAACACAAAGCATTTTGGGCTTTGAAGACATGTAATCTTGATTTACATGAAGCCGGACGTCTACGATTAAGTCAACTAAATGAATTAGAAGAATTAAGACATGAAGCATACGAAAATTCGTTAATCTATAAAGAAAGAACGAAGAAATGGCATGATAAAAGAATCAGAAGTTCAAAAGAATTTAAAGAAGGAGACAGAGTTCTTCTTTTCAATTCACGATTCAAGCTATTTCCTGGAAAATTGAAATCAAGATGGTCTGGACCATTCATAGTCAAAAGAGTTTTCCCATACGGAACGATAGAATTAATAAATTCAAATGGGATGGAATTTAAAGTTAATGGTCACAGAGTTAAACATTACATACATGGTCCGATGGAAGTCGACAACGAAGTTAATCACAATTTCGACACCACAGCTAACTAAGTGTGGGGAGAATCAAGTCTTTAAAGGATAATATGTATTTCTGTTAGAGTTAGATTGTCTGTTTTCGTGTAGTTCTCGAAAATGGAACACGTATGGTCTTTCCCTAGCAGACCCTAAAGAACTAGTCTTCTCCCCCCATTCTGAATTTTTATTTTTTTTAGGTTTTTACGAAATGAAGACTGCCTGTGAACTAAACCATGGTCTAATGCTACACGCTTTGATCACTAAACGTAATAATGACATACTACCGAGTGAAATAGTATCAGTAATCAGAGAAAGAATGGACGGAGTTAGAAAAGAATCCAGATGCGAAGATAATAAGTTACAATTTGGTAAAGGAAAATCAAAATCCGCAGCGAAAAGAAGAGCACGACACCTAGAACGATGTCACAAATGCGGAAAATGGTCACATGGAGGTAAATGTTCAAATAATCAAACCTATTCAAATACCGAATTTGTTACTTTATGCAGAGACGGACCGTTCATATGTTTAGAAGAAAAGACACTGAATGCTCGAGGTTACGCCTATGTAGCCATGGAAAATCAATTAAACCGACTATCTTATGAATGGAATAGATCATATAACTAAGAAATCTATTTCACAGGTATGTCTGTACAGTTTTTATTTTTATTTTTATTTTTAACCTTTTGATAATAAACGCTAATTTGTTCGCTAAAAAGTATTAAATTGGTATTGAATAAAATTAGGTTTGGCGACCGAAATTATTGATATCATTCAAAAATTTATTACATCACTGCGAAATTTAACGTTTATTCTTAAGGTATAAATATCTTTAATCAATCAACCCAAAATATTTCAAAAATTCGTCATGAGTTAAATTAGGTCTTGGAACCGAAATTACTTTACCAAAAAGAGGGGCGCATATTTTTGATAATATTTGATTGATTAAAGTGGGATAAAAAGACAAAAAGATTTTTAATTTTATTTTTACCATGTTTTTAATCTTAATATTTAAATCTTAAATTAATATTGTAAACTTTATAAAAACAATATATTTAAAATTTTAAATATTTGAAAAATTAATATAAGTTTGATATGAATTTATGAATTTTTAAATTAAGTTTGGTGTGAATTTTTAAAATATAAATTCTTAATTTTATGCATTTTAAATTTTAAGTTTGGTGTGAATTTTTAATATTAATTTTGAATTTTATATTTAAATTGTGTGAATTTAAAAACAAAAATTTACTTTATCTCATTAAGTTAAAAATATGATTTTTAAAATTCGTCGTAAGTTGAAGACTAGGTCTTTGAACCGAAATTGCTTTACCCGAGGGAGGGACGAGAACTTTTATTATCATTATTTTTAATCTTATTAAATTAGAGTATGCCAAAAACATTGAAAAAACCCAAAAATCTTAGCTTTTAAAACAATCGCTACAAAAAGACAAATTTTAAAATTTTGTCGAAGGACGGACTAGGACATCGATCCGAAACGACCTCGTCCTAAATAACAAGGGAAACAAAATTTTAAAATTAAATACTTAATTGTTTTATAAGTTAAAGATTTAAAAAAAAAAAAAAAAGAGCAAACTCCGCGACTCGCGGAGTTTGAAAGGGAAATCTCCGCGACTCGCGGAGGGACCAAAACCCAGAAAAAAAAATAAAACGCAAAAACTGATCAGTTTACTCCCCACAAAAACACACTGCAAAAATACAGCTCGAAACTGCACCCGAAAAAACCCGAAAAACACCCCCAAAAATCCCAATTTTTAATCGTTAATCACCAAATTTTTTGCTAAAATCATGTTGAGAAGGATGCTATCTAAGAATTACTCAAGAAAAACGGTAAATTTCTACACCTAAACACCATTTAATTCGAAATTTGGTGTTCTTGAGCTATTTTTTCCCCAATTTGATTTTGATGCTTTTTAGTGTAATTAGGCTTAAATTGTTTATGTATTATGCTTGTATAACCTAGATTGATGCTGTTTAATATGATTAGAAGCCTTAAACTTCAAATTTTGAATAATCTAGGGTTTGTGTTCTTGAGCAAATTTGGGGCTTTTTGATATAAACAGGTTATGGCCAATTTTTGTCATGAATTGTTGCTAAATTGAGTAGTGTAACATGTCTAGGTAGTTAAATGATCCAAACTTTGAGCCTAAACATGATTTTGAAAATTAAAGTGGACTTTTTCAAGTCTAAAATTCATGAACTTGATTTTTGAAAGATAATGCCATTTGAGACTTGTTTAATTGCTAGTAATGATTATTTTGACATGTTATTTGAGTTGAATGCTTATGAACTTGGCGAAAATTTTCGTATATGCTTATTTGAAAAAGTGTAGATTTGATAAAAATGTGAAAATAAGCTTAAGTTTGATATAAATTGATAATGTCATTGTAATTATTTTGATTGATGATTTTGCTGACACTAATGCATATTTGGATGCACAAAATTTGTGTTTGATGTGTTTTGCAGAATGAAAGGGGTGAATCTTCATCCCAAGCCCGCAATGCTCCTGCTGAGAATTTGGAACAACAGGAGGTGGATAACTACTACAAGCAGGATGTACCTCATCCAGCCATGACCTTTTCCGATATGCACTTGGAAGAGTTGCACCCGAACCTGAGATTTGACAGACTTTGGATAGATTATCCAAAATATCAACGGGGTTTGCATACTCTTCACTCTAAGGTTGTTGAGGTACCGAGGGTCATAGAATGGGGACCCTTAGAAGCTGTAGAATTAGCCGGGCCAATTAGGGAATTACTTGTACAGAGGTATGGTAATTCTTCTTTTAATGACTGGATATGTTTATTCACCATACGCAGACCTGTATATAAAGTATGGTGTGAAGAATTGTTATGTAGTATAGAGTTGAATGATCGGGTAGCTAGTTTAACCGATCGTTCTTTTATTAGATTTTTGTTAGGCGGTTCGATGCGCCACATGTCTTTACTGGACATGGCTCAGGCTTTACGTATATATACGCCTGAGGAGTTAGCGTCTGCCGATTGTAGAGGATTGATACTAAACGGTAGAAAAATAGATGAAAATTTTGATACACACGGTGTGTGGAGTCAAATGACAAGCCATCACCGTTTCAAAGGGGGAAACTACTCTTATTTGGATATAGATAGAGCCAAATTAAGAGTGATACATAGGTTTTTAGCTAATTCGATTACACAAAGGGGTAAGAACAAAGAAAAAGTAAATGAACAAGATTTGCTTTACCATATGTGTATTCGAGACCCACAAAGCGCTGTAAGTATACCATATTGTATGGGTTATTATTTATCAGCTATGGTTCGGGGGATGCGACCACATAGCATAATAGGAGGTGGTATTTTTATTACTTTGATTGGTGAATATCTCGGTGTGGATATAAGTCGGGGGGGATTATTACTAGAAGAGCCGGAACCCCGCGATACTATAGGTTTAAATGTATACCATGGTGCGAAAGTTTTGAAGAGGCGAAATAACGCCGCAGTACGATACCATGGTAGACATCCACAGGTGGAGAGAAACCAGCAGCAAGGTAATGTAGGAGGGGGGAATGAGATGCAAGAAATGCATAGGTTTATAGCTTCTCAGGAATACGAAAATGCTAGACAGAGAGCATTTGAAGATTGGCAAGTTCATCAGAACCAGATCATAGCTCATTGCCAACATATAGGTAGAAACTATATTCCTACACCGAAACCCGTCTTCCCTCCTTGGTCTATAGAGATGCAGCCACCATATCCTCCGTATGACCCTGCCGAAGCATTCTATAGCACTTATGGTTATGCCTGGAACCCCTATTGGTACCAATATCATCCTTAGTTTACTTATTATTTTTTTTATTTTGTAATTTGTAATTATTGATACGTTTAATACTTTTGTTAATATTGTAATCATTTTTATAATTATCTAACTTTTATTCTTAGATTTTAATAATTTTTGAATGTGGGGTAATATACCAAACTTCAAAAATATGTATATATGTTTGCAGTTTATCTTATGTACACAACAGGGTAAAACAACGCATTTTCAAAGACTGGCATTAAGTTCAGCAAAAGCAACTAATTTTGACGACAAGATGCAAAATATATGTGAAATAACAACAAGACGGAATGAACAAATGATGTGCACCATTTATCATTCAGCAAACAAACGCCAATATATTTGGAAACTTTGGTAAAAATTTAATCATTTTCACACAAATCACCCTCAATAATTTAAATTGTTACTGATTTCTTGCAAATGAGGGCATTGCAAGATCTTTAGTGTGGGAAGGGGTTAAATTCTTTCGGATTTTAAAATTTTTATATTAAACACTTGGTTACCATTAAAAATACTAGTAAAGCAGTAGTTGTATTAGAATCTAGTGCTCTCTGATAAAAAAGAACAGCCCTAGTCTTATATACTGACTACCCAATTCTAGTAAAATTTTTAAAAATTTTCAATTAAATGAATTCAAAATCATGTTTATACATATTTATGAACGATAAAACTAGGTTTTAACACCGAAATTATTGTTACCTCGGAAAGGACATAAATTGAGAAACAAACTAAAATGTTAAAATTCATTTAAAATGGAATAGAGGACAATAAAAAGGAAAATAAAAGCCAAGTGTGGGAAAATTTACCAAGTTATTTTAAACATATGTCACATATATCTGTAACAAATAACTGAAAATACTTTTGCTTTGAACTAAACTAAACTGTTTTACCCGATGAAAGAAAAGAAGAGATGGATCTACATGATGAATCAATTCCATCATTAAAAGGAAGTAAAGTCTTCCGAAAAAGAAACGCGCTTCTTGATTTAGGTCATGAAGTTGTCGTTCAGACCAGCTGTAGGTTGACGAAAAATCTAGAAAAGTCATCTCTAAAATCAGCAGGAAATCCACGGACCTCAGCATTAAACAGGGTCGCCAAGTGGTCAGATTTATCCTAACCATGAGAAGGATTTATCTCGTACAATGGGGGGCACCATGCAAATTAGCTGGATAAGACTAATGAATCAGATCCCCAGAAAGGATAATCTCCTTAAAGATTAAAAATCAGCTTTTAAGACTGATATTACTCAATCCTAGAGATTGACCTTAAAGATTGAGAATTACAAACTCATGGAATTCAATGATATCTAAACTCGAGCTTAAACGAGAAAATATTTTGATCAAAATTACAAACCGATTTGTTTTCTGAAAACCCTATTTTCAATGCGTTCATTACCATTGAACGTAAAATCCTAGGAATTCACCTGGAATTCATTAGGTCACCTGAACTAAATCGGGTGTCAACCGTAAGAACGGTGGTTGCATAGCATGGTCAAAGACAGGACCTTGTGCCATACCGAAAAAATTATAAGGGTGAGCTTTACTATTGCTCCTACCAAGGATAGTAATTGCGTCCGACACGTTATAGATCATAATCAAAAGCATGTCACGGGACATTGCCTTAACAGTTGCTTGTTCAACGCTTTCCTTTACAACCGGACGGTAGTTTGCCGAAAGGTAATATACGGAACAAGTAAACTGGACGTGTTGCTTTCCAAATACAAGGTTAGCAAGTGGGTGACACAAAACCGCAAGTTTGAGCTAAAATTTTCAAATCTGAAACCCACCAAACCCACAAAAATATTTTGCAAACACCGGTAAAGGGTTATTCCGAAAAACTTATCTAGGGTAAAAACTAGATTTAATTTTCAAAAGATCAAATGTTTTCATAAAGATCCAATTTCCTTAATGGATCTAAATTTTTATAGTCATGTGGGACTGTAAACCATATCGTTACTACCATTGTTTATACCGCCGTATAGAAATCACTGATGTACAAAGTGTGAAGAATAAAGAAGTGATTCTTGTATTTCAAGACGATATTGCTTGAGGACAAGCAACGCTCAAGTGTGGGAATATTTGATAATGCTAAAAACGAACATATATTTCATAGCATTATTCCTCAAGAAAGACAAGCTTTTAGTTGCATTTGTTCTATTTACAAGTGATATTCGTTTAAATAATAAAAGGTGAAGACAAAAGACAGATTCGACGATATGAAGACGCAAACGACCAAAAAGCTCAAAAGAACAAAAGACAATCAAAGAGGTTCCAGTTATTGATAAGAAACGTCTCGAAATTACAAAAGTACAAGATTCAAAACGCAAAGTACAAGATATTAAATTGTACGCGAGGACGTTCGAAAATCCGGAACCGGGACCAGAGTCAACTCTTAACGCTCGACGCAACAGACTAAAAATTACAAGTTAACTATGTATATAAATATAATATAATATATAATTAATTATATTAATTATATATATATATTATATTTATATATAAAAAACCGTCGGCAGAGAAACTCCAAGGGTGTGAGATGTAAATACATTCTCCGCGACTCGCGGAGTTTGAAGGGGATTTTGCCGCGAGTCGCGGAGCCCCAAATTTCAACTCTGGCTATAAAGCAAACCGAATTCTGATCAAAATTTCATATTCTATTTCTCTATCTCTCTATCTATACGATATATATATATATATAATTTATATTTTAATTTTAATTTTAATTATAATTCTAATAATAAGGGTATGTTAGCGAATATTGTAAGGGTGTAAGTCGAAATTCTGTCCGTGTAACGCTACGCTATTTTTAATCATTGTAAGTTATGTTCAACCTTTTTACATTAATGTCTCGTAGCTAAGTTATTATTATGCTTATTTAATCCGAAGTAATCATGATGTTGGGCTAATTACTAAAATTGGGTAATTGGGCTTTGTACCATAATTGGGGTTTGGACAAAAGAACGACACTTGTGGAAATTAGACTATGGGCTATTAATGGGCTTTATATTTGTTTAACTAAATGAAAGTTTGTTAATGTTAATATAAAGATTTACAATTGGACGTCCCTATAAATTACCATATACACTCGATCGGACACGATGGGCGGGGTATTTATATGTACGAATAATCGTTCATTTAACCGGACACGGGAATGAATTAATAGCCACTAGAATAATTAAAACAGGGGTGAAATTACATTCAAGGGTAATTGGTGTAATTGTTAGCAAAGTAGTAAAACCTTGGTTTACACGCAGTCGATAACCTGGTGTATTCATTAAACAAAGTATTAAAACCTTGTTACAATTCGAATCCCCAATCAGTTGGAATATTTAACTTCGGGTATAATAATAATTTGACGAGGACCCTCGCACTTTATATTTATGACTGATGGACTGTTATGGACAAAAACCAGACGGACATATTAAATAATCCAGGACAAAGGACAATTAACCCATGGGCATAAAACTAAAATCAACACGTCAAACATCATGATTACGGAAGTTTAAATAAGCATAATTCTTTTATTTCATATTTAATTTCCTTTATTTTATATTTAATTGCACTTCTAATTATCGCACTTTTATTTATTGTTATTTAATCGCACTTTTAATTATCGTACTTTTTAATTATCGCAATTTTATTTTATCGCATTTTTATTATTCGCAATTTCATTATCGTTATTTACTTTACGCTTTAATTTAAGTCTTGTATTTATTTTATATTTTACATTAGGTTTTAACTACGACTAAAATCTTAAAATCGACAAACCGGTCATTAAACGGTAAAAACCCCCCTTTATAATAATAATATTACTTATATATATGTTTGTATTTTTATAAAAGTAAACTAATATAGCGTTGAGCTTTGTTTAAAGATTTCCCTGTGGAACGAACCGGACTTACTAAAAACTACACTACTGTACGATTAGGTACACTGCCTATAAGTGTTGTAGCAAGGTTTAAGTATATCCATTCTATAAAAAAATAAATATCTTGTGTAAAATTGTATCGTATTTAATAGTATTTTCGCACTAAAAATAATACTATTTTATATACACCTCGCATAACATCAGTCTCACACTTTCAAGTTTATTTAGCACACAACGCGGGGCACGAAAAAGTGAAAAATAATATAGAGGTAAACTCGATAGAACCAATTTCATAAGAGTAAGTTGGCCACCAAACGAAATCATTCTAGCTCTCCAATTCGCTAATTTTTTTCTCAAACTTATCAACAACCGGGGACCAATCACTAATCTTCATCATTTTATTTCCTACCGGTAACCCCAAATACATGAAAGGAGGGGAACCTGCTTGTGACAACTCGGAAATTTCTGACCAAATTTAAACTTAATCTTTATATGTTTCCGACACGATAAGCAAAGTCTGTAATATTGATTCTCAAACTTTTTGAACTAATGTTATATATTCAGTTAACCTTTAACTATTGACCGACGATTCACGAACATCTATATATATATATATATATATATATATATATATATATATATATATATATATATATATATATATATATATATATATATATATACACAATAAGTTGGAATATTAATTATTCATAAATAACTTGCAATGTGTATTTAAAAACTGATTTATGTATATTAAATAAAGATATATACATATATATAATTTCAAGTTATTTAGTAAACGATAGTAACATTCGTTTATTGATTCGATTGATATTTAGATAAGTTAACTAAAACGTTTAAGATGAACAAGTAAAACAATAATTTACTACAGTATTTTTGAATTGCTACAGTACCCGAAAAGCTACAGTGTTTTCGAAAATCACTATTTGCTACAGTAAAAATCATTTTGCTACAGTGTTTTTGAAAATCATTATTTGCTACAGTAAAAACGACTTTCCTACAGTAAAACACTATTTGCTACAGTAAAAACAACTTTGCTACAGTAACACTATTTACTATAGTAAATACTATTTGCTACAGTAAAAAATGATTTGCTACAGTGAAAAATATGTAGACAAACAAGAAAACAAAACATATTGGGTGTGTACCAGCTGGTCATGCGATCGCATGGCAAATGGGCATGAAACCAATGCGATCGCATGGGGCGAGATTCCTGGACACATATACAAATTCGACATTTTGGCTCGAGAACACACACACATACACTGATATAATTACTCCTTCTGTTGTTTATATTTATATTATATATTATTTATATTATTATTATTATTATTAAAGATTAATAATATTATTAATCTTATTAATATTAGTATTAGTAATATTATTATTATTAGTATTATACATAAAATACTACGACGAGGTTCTGCTCGCATGTTTTCAAAACGGGTTTTTCGAGCGGGATAGAGCTAAGGAAATTATGGGTTATAGCTATGGAGGTTATGGTATAGTTCGGAAATATTGCTCGTGAGTCAAACTAGTGTTTATCATCTCCGTTGCGTCTACGTACTTCCCTACAATATTGAATCACAATATTGATACGTGAGCATTCATATCTTATCTTTTATATATTAATAGTGTATCCATGTCTAGTGCTCGAGTATATATGTTTATACATGCTTGTATGCTAAATTTCGTCGTTAGATAGTTTTATGATGAATCACGAATTTAATACATATACTACTGATATAAGGTATATGATATGCATGTTATTGGAAAGCTGGCGAAAAATTATTAACTTTTCATTTAGAAATCGCATGATTTCGATGAACGGATTAAAAGATATGGTCAATTGAATTATGGTTAACGTTAATTGAAATTGTGTTTGAAACTGTAAATTAATATTTAAACAACTTGTCTATGAGATTGATAAATTAGATTTTCAAATATTACTAATCGAGTAAATGAATTTCTATATAAGGCATGTCTCGTCTTGTTGAGCAATTGTCAAAATTGACTGTGTTATCATATTTTAAAGCTTTATAAACACTCTAATCTGATTTTACAAGTATTGGAAAACTATGTGAAATAATAAAATATTTTCGATTGCCATGATAATTCAAATATAATATAGTTCCTGAAATAAATAATATTTTGAGCTTGATAAACTGTAAATTCGTTCAATTATCAAGACTTATAGTATGATAATAAACATGTATAGATTTAAAGATCATATTAGGTCAGGTTGACTTTTGAGATGACTTTTGTTAACTTTTGCATGTCGGTCTCGAGCATTAGGATTGTGATACACTATGACCCGACCTAGCCTGTTAGACATTTATTGACCAACATATGTTCTCTAGGTTGAAATCTATGATTAATTTGCATTTCGAGTTTCGGTCACATTTTGATGAATGACCTTATGTGCTGCTAAGGTAAGTTACATATGCTCCCCTTTTAATTGCTTTTGCAATCTATATTTTTGGGCTGAGAATACATGCACTTTATTTTAAATGCAATGGATACAAGTACATACTAAATTCTACATCGAGTTTGAACCGAAAATCCCTTAGCTTTGGTAACTAGTAACTGCTGGTTATAAGAACTGGTGGGCGCGAGTAGTTGTATATGGATCCATAGGGCTTGACATCCCCGTCTGTTACAGGTATAGAAACCCTATCCTGAACTATAAAACAGACGTATGCTATTTGAGGTTAGTACACGTTGGATTGCGTGTATTGTACATATTGGTTGCATGTATGTTAAAACAGGGGTACTTATTATAACGTTAAAGCTTAGTTACCAGGGTGCTCAATCTTGTAGAATATTTTGATAAACGTTTCTGGATGAAACAACTAAAATCTTGTGATCCACCTTTATATACAGAATATGTGCAACATTAAAACTATGAACTCGCCAACCTTTGTGTTGACACTTTAAAGCATGTTTATTCTCAGGTTTCTAGAAGTCTTCTGCTGTTTGCTTATACGTTATACAAGATATGTGCATGGAGTCATACATGCTTTATTCGAGAAAACTTTGCATTCACAAAATCATCACCATGTATCTTATTTTGACTGCATTGTCAACGAATGTATTATAGTAAACTATTATATACGGTGATTGTCTATACGTAGAAATCATCAGACGTCGAAAACCTTGGATTTATATATTCATTTATGGTGTGCCTTTTCAAAAGAATGCAATGTTTACAAAACGTATCATATAGAGGTCAAAACCTCACTGTGAAATCAATGAATGATGTATTCGTCCAAGTGGATTTGGATGGGTCATCACAGTTGGCATCAGAGCTTGAGGTCATTGGGAACCAGAAATTGCATTACTGTGTTTAACTGGTAATTGTTAGGATGCATTAGTGAGTCTGGACTATGACCGTATCTGTTTTTACCTAGTTTTGCTTACCATTTATTGTCGGAAATTACTTGCTTATCATTCCTAAGTCTAGACATGTCTTACTGCATTTACTGCATAGATAGTGTATCGACAAAATTCATATCTTAGCGTATCTGTTACTTTAAACTTTTCCTGACATCTTCCGAAAATTTCTCCGTAATTTATGGGATTTTGGTATTATATATACATATGTAAATTATGTATTGAAGAATACAAAATCTAAGTCCTATAATCTATTTCACCTCAAAAATCATTTTCCTAATTACACAAAATGGATCCTGTATCTAGTTCAAATTCCTTAAACTCCGACAGCTATTCCGATATGGATATTCACTCGAACTCCGAAGACAGTGTAACCGGAATGGATCAACCAATTAGTCATCACCTATTATGGATGAATTGGGGATGGGTTCGTAGCCTACTTAGTCATTGGAGACAAGAAGAAGGTGATCCCTTCCATCCACCACATTCCCCTCTTGGCGAACAACCTGAAGCACTTACCGGCGAACCTGTTCGTAATACCATCTTCTCTCTCATCTCCAGAGTATCTCGTCATGATTATATACTATCTCAAAATATGGATCTTATTCATCCGCTCGTCCGAACCGCCAATCATCCCGGTGTAGTAGAAGAAGTCAACGAGCTTCGCGCTCGGGTAGTGGCTGTGGAGAATATGGTGCAAAGATTACAAGCACCAGCAGCATCCCCGGCATCAACAGTACCACCATCATCAACACCAACAGTATCATTACCACCACCAACAACAACATCCGCATCCCACACCTCAACATCACAATCTGTACCTCGAACATCAACGTCATACGCACCATAGATACCAAGGAATACCAACAACAATAAACGATGAAGTATTGATTCATAACTTCAACGAAGAAATATTCTGCAGAGAATATGTAGTTTCTAAAAGTTTTAGAGATTACTTATTCTAGTTCTAATTGTAAACTAGATGAGTGAGCGAATAGAAATGATGAAATAAAACCCTGATCGGAATGGTGCAAGATTTACAAGCTAGATATGTTTTACCAGCAGCATTAACAGTACCGTCAGCATCACCAGCATCGTCAGTACCGTCAGCATCGTCAGCATCAGCAACATCTACAACATCACAAGCTCCGCCAGATCCATAATCACCGCAAACATCATCACTAATCAATAACGCGTATATCGTATCAACGAGTTATGAAGTATTAACTCATTCCCTCTAAAGAAATTATATGTATATTTTTATATATATGAATTTTGAGATCAAAATAAATCTTTTCGTACTAAGCTATTACGTGTGAATCTTAACTACTCTGTTAGTTCATGTTATTAATATGCTATGATGTACATCCTTCGTTAATGACTTAACAATTGTTAACTATAATCTCTGCTTTGACTTAATAGATTCCATTTCATAATAAATCAAGTGTATTATTCAAATACATGTTTGATTTTACACTTTCATTTTCGATGTACTTAAAACTTTCCAGAAAACATCATACCTACCTTGCGAAATTAGCAAGAATTCCGTAAGCACCAACATGATTCACTGAGGAAATATCAATAGAACAGAATAACGAAGTATTGATTACATTAGTGAAATACTCTACGAAGATTATGAAAGCTTTAATGTTTTAGAGATTATTCAATATCTAATCCAGCCGAAAATCAAATGAGCTTAATATGATATTAACTCATTAAATCTGTAATACATCTGAAGAAAATATACATACATATATTTTCATAAAGACTGTAATAAAATTCTCTGGTACAAAATATTACTTGTGAAACTTTTAACGGGTAGGTAATACCCGAAAGATATATAAATTCACAATTAATATGTTACATTCTTCGATTCTGATTCAGCAAATCATCAACTATACTCACTACTTTCACAACGATATACATTCTTTCCTAGAAATCAACACAACCATTCGTATCCAAATTTGATTACATATTCTGATTTTGAAAAATCAGAATCCAAGCCAAGATTTAACAGAAAACATAACTCTTAGATTCTTACATCTTTCAAATGCCATACTTTGAATTCAAAACTGTACTAGAACATCATATGTATACATATAACATTCATCTCTTAGAATTATGAGCTTTCATTCTGAAATTCTGAAAAGCAACCAGTCTACGAATCAATACTCTGAATGTTGAAAAAGCTAATGAAGCAGCAAAAACTGTAAACGACTTTAACAGTTGAAAGTTTGATGATAAAGAATATTGTGTTGGCAAAGCTCAGAAAAGTTGGAACTGGAAAACGGATTGAGCAAATCATGAAGGAGGCTGTGGACAAATCACAAAGACTAAACCTGCCTTCAAAGAATCCAAATGATTCAGTATCTGCTGAAGTCATTAACAAATACCTTGCTCCTGACTCTAAACCTTTACGGACAAATCTTCTTTATCATCTTTCGATATTAGAAATTCTAAGATATCATCGTATCTTTCATTATAAATATCCTCGATATTTCTGAAGATATTTTCATAACTATCCTTATCTGAAATCATTTATCTCCTCGCGTTATCTGTATTACATCATAAAGGAAACTGTTTAGTTTCTATATTCTGTAAACCTTCGAATTTAAAATATGAATATTTTGAAGTAGTGTTGGGAACTGAAGCATTAGTTAGTATAATATAATAACACTTGATCAACATGATTATATTACAGTAAGTCATGCTGAGTTTCTAATGGAACGTGATAAAGGTTCACAGATCATACCCTCATCATGAACCATGTTACATAACTCTTTCATTCTATTTAATCTCTAAACATATCAAGAAAAATATTTTTCTTGATGATTCGGTCTTTTTCGGATATTCTGGTAATTTGACAAATCAAATCGTGCTACTACCTTTCCTTTCTACTTTGTATATTATGATCATTCAAAACTCCATATCTACGAATTCTGGACCATTATTCGCTTGAATTAAAGTCGGGAAGAAGAAGAAAACAAAAGCATGAATCTCCGAAGTAAAAATGGGAGTATATATCGCAGCAAATAGGAGAGAGCATTAACTGTGGATGTCAATAATTATAGAAAGACGGAAGCAGAAACATCAAAATATAAGGGAAAATATAAAGCCTGACAACAACACATAAATTACAAACCGTATATATCAATACGTATTGCAACGTAAAGACACAGGAGAATTAAAAACATTATAACCCCAAGGTAATAGTAGAAGAAAAAAGATTCTTCTAGCGGCAGATGAAAAAAAAGAATGACATATATGAAAGTTAGGAGTATATCAAGAAGCAGAACTGGATGGAGCATATTGACGAATGCTTTAAAAATGAATTGTGGGAGAAAAGAATAGAAGGTATGAGCTATGGAAAATAAAGAAACGAAGGGAGTGGATTTATAGCGAAAAATCTGACAGAGTAATCGTGACAGGTTATCGCATTTAATCAAAGAAGATCCTATCTCCTTAACTACCGAAGAATCAAATCTTATTACGAAGATTTTCTCTAAATCCTTTGAACTCCGAAAATCAATCCTATCTACGTCAAAAGATATGACGAATCTACATTTATTCATTTCACTCTTTTGTGATAACTTCACTCGTACTCTTCACAAAATCGAATTGTTTTATCTATATTACTCAATGATGATAAGACTCTAATTTTCAGCTCGTATACGTCATGAAAACATACTTATTGTCAGCCATGACCATCCCAATCAAATTTCGGGACGAAATTTCTTTAACGGGTAGGTACTGTGACAACCCAGAAATTTCCGACCAAATTTAAACTTAATCTTTATATGTTTCCGACACGATAAGCAAAGTCTGTAATATTGATTCTCAAACTTTTTGAACTAATGTTATATATTCAGTTAACCTTTGACTATTGACCGACGATTCACGAACATCTATTTCTAAATATATATATACAATAAGTTGGAATATTAATTATTCATAAATAACTTGCAATGTGTATTTAAAAACTTATTTATGTATATTAAATAAAGATATATACATATATATAATTTCAAGTTATTTAGTAAACGATAGTAACATTCGTTTATTGATTCGATTGATATTTAGATAAGTTAACTAAAATGTTTAAGATGAACAAGTATAACACTAATTTACTACAGTATTTTCGAATTGCTACAGTACCCGAAAAGCTACAGTGTTTTCGAAAATCACTATTTGCTACAGTAAAAATCATTTTGTTACAGTGTTTTCGAAAATCATTATTTGCTACAGTAAAAACGACTTTGCTACAGTAAAACACTATTTGCTACAGTAAAAACGACTTTGCTACAGTAATTACTATTTGCTACAGTAACACACTATTTGCTACAGTAAACACTATTTGCTACAGTGAAACGACTTTGCTACAGTACACACACTATTTACTACAGTAAACACTATTTGCTACAGTACGGTTGCTACAGTGAAAAATATGTTGACAAACAAGAAAACAAAACATATTGGGTGCGTAGCGGCTGGTCATGCGATCGCATGGCAAATGGGCATGAAACCCATGCGATCGCATGGGGTGAGATTCCTGGACACATATATAAATTCGACATTTTGGCTCGAGAACACACACACACATACACTGATATAATTACTCCCTCTGTTGTTTATATTTATATTATATATTATTTATATTATTATTATTAAAAATTAATAATATTATTAATCTTATTAATATTAATATTAGTAATATTATTATTATTATTATTATTATACATAAAATACTACGACGTGGTTCTGCTCGCATGTTTTCAAAACGGGTTTTTCGAGCGGGATAGAGCTAAGGAAATTATGGGTTATAGCTATGGAGGTTATGGGTATAGTTCGGGAGTATTGCTCGTGAGTCAAACTAGTGTTTATCATCTCCGTTGCGTCTACATACTTTCCTACAATATTGAATCACAATATTGATACGTGAGCATTCATATCTTATCTTTCATATATTAATAGTGTATCCATATCTAGTGCTCGAGTATATATGTTTATACATACTTGTATGCTAAATTTCGTCGTTAGATAGTTTTATGATGAATCACGAATTTAATACATATACTACTGATATAAGGTATATGATATGCATGTTATTGGAAAGCTGGCGAAAAATTATTAACTTTTCATTTAGAAATCACGTGATTTCGATGAATGGATTAAAAGATATGGTCAACTGAATTATGGTTAACGTTAATTGAAATTGTGTTTGAAACTGTAAATTAATATTTAAACAACTTGTCTATGAGATTTATAAATTAGATTTTCAAATATTACCAATCGATTAAATGAATTTCTATATAAGGCACGTCTCGTCTTGTTAAGCAATTGTCAAAATTGACTGTCTTATCATATTTTAAAGCTTTATAAAAACTATAATCTGATTTTACAAGTATTGGAAAACTATGTGAAATAATAAAATATTTTCGATTGCCATGATAATTCAAATATAATATATCTCCTGAAATAAATAATATTTCGAGCTTGATAAACTGTAAATTCGTTCAATTATCAAGACTTATACTATGATAATAAACATGTATAGATTTAAAGATCATATTAGGTCAGGTTTACTTTTGAGATGACTTTTGTTAACTTTTGCATGTCGGTCTCGAGCATTAGGATTGTGATACACTATGACCCGACCTAGCATGTTAGACATTTATTGACCAACATATGTTCTCTAGGTGGAAATCTACGATTACTTTGCATTCCGAGTTTCGGTCACATTTCGATGAATGACCTTATGTGCTGCTAAGGTGAGCTTCATATGCTCCCTTTTTAATTGTTTTTGCAATCTATATTTTTGGGCTGAGAATACATGCACTTTATTTTAAACGCAATGAATAAAAGTACATACTAAATTCTACACCGAGTTTGAACCGAACATCCCTTAGCTTTGGTAACTAGTAACTGCTGGTTATAAGAACTGGTGGGCGCGAGTAGTTGTATATGGATCCATAGGGCTTGACATCCCCATCTGTTCCAGTTATAGAAACCCTAGCCTGAACTATAAAACAGACGTATGCTATTTGAGGTTAGTACACGTTGGATTGCGTGTATTGTACATGTTGGTTGCATGTATGTTAAAACAGGGGTACTTATTATAACGTTAAAGCTTAGTTACCAGGGTGCTCAATCTTATAGAATATTTTGATAAACGTTTCTGGATGAAACAACTGAAATCTTGTGATCCACCTTTATATTCAGAATATGTGCAACATTAAAACTATGAACTCACCAACCTTTGTGTTGACACTTTAAAGCATGTTTATTCTCAGGTTTCTAGAAGTCTTCCACTGTTTGCTTATACGTTATACAAGATATGTGCATAGAGTCATACATGCTTTATTCGAGAAAACTTTGCATTCACAAAATTATCACCATGTATCTTATTTTGACTGCATTGTCAACGGATGTATTATGGTAAACTATTATATACGGTGATTGTCTATACGTAGAAATCATCAGACGTCGAAAACCTTGGATTTATATATTCATTTATGGTGTGCCTTTTCAAAATAATGCAATGTTTACAAAACGTATCATATAGAGGTCAAAACCTCACTATGAAATCAATGAATGATGTATTCGTCCAAGTGGATTTGGACTGGTCATCACACTGCTTGACAAGAACACCACCCCGCCATAGACTCCACCTCGGCTTTACTAACCCCAACCCCGTATAACACACTTTTATTATAATTAACTTTTAGCCCCGAGGCCCGCTCAAAACATTCCAATAAATACTAGAGATTACGCGAATTACTACGACTACACTCCCCGAAAAAAATCGTATCGTCCGCATATTAGAGGTGAGAGATGTGCACTTTATCAACCCCTACATCTACCCCTTTGTACATTCCTTTATCAACCGCAACTTTTGTTAGAATATTAAGCCTCTCCGCCGCAATGATGAAAAGGAACGGTGATAGAGGATCTCCTTGTCTTACTCCACGACTTAGCGAAAATTCCCGAGTCGGCGAGCCATTAATAAGAACCGAAATAGAAGCCATGGTAGATGAAGGAGGGAAGTTACAGCCTCAGCCTCAGCCTAAGTAACTACTACCTACCTACAACCCTACAAGTTATGGCTGTTGTTACTCATCTGAAGAATTCATCATGACTGTAGTTCTGAATATCTTTTTTGTCATTTCATGGTAAATTGTTAATTGTTGTTATAGGGTACTTGACTATGATGTTAAAATAGTTTTAAACTTCTGAAAAGTATTTGCCATTAAATTATGTGAGAATTTGTGTAATTGTAACAGATACATGGTATCTATAAATTTTAACTTGTTCGGGCGAGTCAACATATATTAAACTGGATGAACTTGGGTTGGTAACTTTTACCCAAGTCTGTCATCCAACTTGTAGTTTGATGATATTTGACCTCATGTTATAGGTGATATTTTTTATGGTTTCATCTACCCTTCTTTTCATTGCATTTATGATATAGATAACATCAAAAAAGCGTTGAGACCATCTACCATGTTGAATTCGTAGGACAATGATACTTAATCACCAGTCATTCAGCATCTTAAATAATTGTCTCATTTATTTATTGACTGAAAAAGACCGATGTTGTTGATTTCTACCCAAATTTACCTTTAAACCTTAAAACAGTAAACATCACATGTTTCTTTGTGATTGGATTTAACATAGGAGATACTTATGGATCGTTTTTAATTGAATAGCTTAGCGGTGATTGTTGAACCATTCAACATTCAGCGCATCTGTTTTTGACATCTGAATGACATATGCTGTTGAATATTTAACATGCAATGTCGAACCATTCAGAGTTAAAATACTCTTTTAACCATTAAGCACATAAATTTAATTGATATAATATACTTATACTCTTTGAATTATATCAAAATCACTTATTAAAAAAACTACCCTTTTTTTATTTATGCAAAAAGTTGATAAGGTAATTATACATCATTCATAATGTTCATTCAAAATGTTTATATCAAACTGGTAAGTGTCATTCAGAATCAACTTCATTCATAACATTTAAATCATTTAAATTATATTATGAATCATTCATTTTATTACAAATCTATGCCTCTCCGTTACTCTTAATTACTCGAGTTTCCACTGGCCTGCAAGTCTGCAACTCGTTTATCAGTTCATTCAGTGTCCTCCAAGATGATCCGCCTTCTGCCATAGCTTCCTTCGCAGCCAAACCAACCTTCTTAACCTTATCCCTCACTTCCTTCCCATTTTCTCCCTCCATTAACTCAATCACCGTCTTCTTCAACCCATCCGACGTCACAAACCCCCTCACCGACCCATCACAAGTCTCGACCCGTAACCCAATCTTAATCTCCTCCACAACCATCCGTGCGTTTAAATGTTGGTCCGCCATCATCGGCCATGCTAGTATTGGCACTTGTGCACATATGCTCTCCAAAACTGAGTTCCAACCGCAATGGCTTAAAAAACCCGTCACACTTTCATGCATCAAAATCTCCATTTGATCGACCCATTCGGTTACAATCATCCCTCTTTCTCCCACTCTTTTTTCAAGCTCATCGATAACCCTTGATTCATATTTCCTCACCAACCACAAAAAGTTCATTCTAGATTCTTCCAAACCCTTAGATATTTCTTCCATTTGTTCCGTTGTAATCTCCGCTTGTGTACCAAACGCTACGTATAGAACCGAGCAATTGTTAGTACACTTTTGATCTAGCCACTCTATCCATTTGGGCTTCGGATCAGTTTCCATTCGCGTCTCAGCCAAACAAAGGGGTCCCACACACCATGATTTAGGCTTAGCCTCACTATTCATATAGTCTAAATACAACGGCTCTAGCTCATAAAAGCTATTCATAATGAGTCCATAACTATTCGCTAATGCTATCCCCGTCTCCATCATAAACTCAGCGTGTGGGCCCATCGGATCACGCTGATTAAAAACCTCATCAAAGTCATTCCTAGTGACTTTGATCCATGGGAACTTTTTCAACACGATTAACTCATCATCTGACT
Organism: Rutidosis leptorrhynchoides; assembly: GCF_046630445.1. NCBI lineage: Eukaryota > Viridiplantae > Streptophyta > Magnoliopsida > Asterales > Asteraceae > Rutidosis > Rutidosis leptorrhynchoides. The sequence goes on along the minus strand of NC_092340.1, from coordinate 89,452,259 downwards.
CGGGTCCCAATAAGAGCCGATTCGAAAGCACATCTTGACACACAGCCCCTACATAGTTGTTCATACCGTAAAACACTAAACGAGGGATACCAAACTTATCAGCAGACGCAAGCGTCCAACTAAGAAAGCCGTCAGAAACTTGTTCAAAGTAGGAATATAATTGTAATTGTATTTGCTTGAATATTCAGTTTTGCATATCTCAGTACTTGTTACATTTGGATGGAAGACTTCTTATACAAAAGAAGCTAAACGGCTATATGCCTAAATCACGGAAGAAGTATTCTACTTTTTGGAAAGTAAAAAAAGCTGCTTTTGGATGTTAATGGGACATGATGAGTTGTAAACTCTGATCCCTAAAAGTAATTTTAATTTCTAACACTCCCCCGCAAGTTGAATAGTGGGGTTTTCGATGTTCAACTTGGAGAGTATTTCTCTAAAAAGTCTTCCGTTGACTGACTTGGTTAAGATATCTGCTAGTTGGTCTTCTGATCGGACGTGAGGTAAAGATATGATCTCGGCTTCTAATTTTTCCTTAATGAAGTGTCTGTCAATTTCTATATGTTTGGTTCGATCGTGTTGAACTGGATTTTCTGAAATTGCAATTGCTGCTTCGTTGTCACACATGATTTTGATCGAAGTATTAGGAGGAAAACCAATTTCTGTCAAAAGTTTCTTGATCCATAAGGCCTCGGTTACACCTCGTGAAATCCCCCGAAATTCAGCTTCAGCACTAGATAGGGCGACAACCTTTTGTTTCTTGCTTCTCCAAGTAACCAAATTTCCTCCAACAAAGGCAAAGTATCCGGATGTTGATTTTCTATCTCCCTTTTCTCCTCCGTAACCCAAATCGGTGAATATTTGTGTTTCTAGATGATTATTTTTCTTGAACAGGACTCCATCTTCTGCAGTGCCTTTTAGATACTTGATAATCCTCCATACTGCATCCATGTGGTGTTGTTGGGGTTGATGCATGAATTGACTAACAACTCCAACAGCATGTGATATATCTGGACGAGTGTGAGCTAGATAGATAAGTTTTCCCACGATCCTTTGATATTGACTTCGATCCGCTGCTTTGGCATCATCTTCTATATATAACCTTAGGTTTGGAATCATAGGAGTATCTGCGGGTTTGCAGTTGACCATTCCTGTTTCAGCAAGAAGGTCAAGTATATATTTCTTTTGACATATAAAAATCCCTCTTTTTGAACGTAAAACTTCGATTGCTAGAAAGTATTTAAGACCTCCTAGATCTTTCATTTCAAATTCTTTAAAAAGGTTAATTTTTAAGTTTGTAATTTTCTCTTGATCATTTCCTGTGATAATCATGTCGTCAACATAAATAATGAGACATGTGATAAGGTTCCCTCTTTTTTTTAAAAATAAAGTATGGTCGGAATTACTTTGTTTAAAACCATAATTTTTCATAGCAATAGTAAAACGCCCAAACCAAGCCCGAGGGGATTGTTTTAAACCATAAAGAGATTTTTTAAGATGACAAACTTCCCTTTCTTTGAATTCTGATGTGAAACCGGGAGGACCTTCCATATAGACTTCTTCTTTGAGTTCTCCATGTAGGAAGGCATTTTTAACATCAAATTGGTAGAGTGGCCAGTCTTTGTTTGCGGCAACGGAGAAAAGGATTCTAATAGTGTCAATTTTTGCAACTGGTGAGAAAGTTTCTGAGTAATCAACGCCATAGGTTTGAGTGTACCCTTTGGCAACAAGCCGCGCTTTATATCTTTCGATGGATCCATCGGCTTTGTGTTTGATTGTGAATACCCATCGACATCCTACCGGTTTCTTTGATTCTGGAAGGACACATTTTACCCAAGTATTATTTACCTTGAGAGCCTCCATTTCATCTTCCATTGCTTTCCTCCAGTATGTTGATTTTAGAGCTTGTTCAACCGTTGCTGGGATTTCTTCAGAGTATAATGCGGAAGTGAACTTTGTTGCTTCTTTTGATAAATTTCCTCTAGCAATATTTGCCATTGGATATCTTGATTTTGAGACTGTTCTCTCAGGAGAGTATCTTCTGGGAGGAATCCCTCGGTTGATTCTTGGAGGAAGAACATATTGTTCCCGTTCTTGCTGTTGTGTTTCATTTTGTTGTGGTGTTTCGTTTTCAGGATATACTTGATCGCTATTTTCCTGTAAAATCTCTTCTAAATCCTCATGATTAGTTATATCAGGAGATTCGGTATTCACCTCTGTATGGTTGGGAAGATTATTAACCGTAGTACTGACTGGAGGAGGACTTTGTGGAGTGGTATGATGAGTCACTTCTTCAGATGATGGAATATCTAGCCAACTCACTGCGTCACCAGAGTCTGTCTCCCCCTGACTTGTGTGTTGGGTATAGAAGTATTCAGTCTCCAAAAAATCACAGTTCATTGTAGTGTACATGTGTTTCCTTTTTGGACTATAGCATCTATACCCCTTTTGATTTACCCCGTATCCCACAAATACACATTTTTCAGCACACGCATCTAATTTGGTTCGTTCTATTTTAGGAATGTGAACAAAAATCGTGCACCCAAATATTCGAGGTCTTAGGGTGAGATTAGATGGGGGTTTATAAAATTTAGTTAAGGTTTCAAGAGGGTTCTTAAGTTCTAAAGCTCTAGTTGGTAGTCTATTTACAAGATAGGTTGCGGTGGCAAGAGCTTCAGGCCAAAAAGACCTTGGAACATTAGATTCAATCATTAAAGCACGGGTTATTTCTAATAAAATACGATTTTTCCTTTCAGCTACCCCGTTTTGTTGAGGTGTGTGTGGACACGTAGTTTGATGAATAATACCCCTTTCTTCACAAAAAAGTTTCATTTGACTGTTGACAAATTCACCACCATTATCGGATCTTAAAACCTGTATTTTACTTTGGAATTGTGTTTGAACCATGTTGGAAAAAGTAGTAAATTTATCAAACACCTCGGATTTGTTAGTTAAAAAATATGTCCAAGTCATACGAGTACAGTCATCAATAAATAAAAGAAAATATCGAAAACTGTGCCCTCCATTAACCCTTGCGGGTCCCCATACATCGGAGTGAACTAAAGCAAAGGGACGTTCAGTCTTTGTATTACTAGTTTTAAACGAGTTTTGATGGCTTTTGGCCAAAATACAAGTTTCACACTCAATACTATTATTTGAAGAAAATAAATTAGGAAATAAAATGTGCAAATATCCAGCAGACGGATGACCAAGACGTCTATGCCACAACCATGCTTGTCTATCGGGAGTCCCGTGAGCTAGCATGATCCTACCATCTTTAGTGACCTCATCCACATAATACAGACCATCCCGTTCAGTACCACGCCAAATTATCTCCCCCGTTCTGATGTCCTGTAAGATACAGAATGTAGGGTGTAATAAGACGGTACAATTAAGTTCTTTTGTCACGTGACTAACAGACAGTAATTTATGGGAGAGATCGGGAACATAAAGGCAGTTTTTTAAATTTAAATTTGGTGAGATTTCAACTGTTCCCCCGCCCTTGACTTGTATAATACCGCCATTAGCGGTTTTAATTTTGGTTTTGTTTGGTTTCGTATTTATAATAATATCATTTTTATTAAAAGTCATAGTATCGGTGGCACCACAATCGATAATCCACTCATTACTTTTTGTTTTATTTGAAACAATGTTAATTGACGAAACGTTATTTTTAATTTTAAAATCTTTAGTTTTATTGAAAAAAGGTTTTATTTGTTTATTACCAACTATATTATTACAGGGACTATTTGTGTCAATAAATAAATTTGGGGAATTAAATTCGGTGGTGGGTGTTGAGTTCGTGACCGACACTCCTAACCCATCATACTCATCGACATATTTATCCCCACCCACTTTATTCAATTTGTTGGGTATGATTTTTAGGGATTTAATCCCTAATCCCAATCCCCTGTTACCTTCACCGGATGATGATGATGATGATGGTGGCTCGGCTGTGAATAAACCGAAACCACCTTGAGTGGTGGTGCCGGTTTCGTTATCCTCCTGTTTTCCCTTGGTTGTAGCCGTCGTTACCATCGAGGCTTTTCCCTTTCTGTGTCTATCAGCCCACCAATCGGGATATCCAATAACCTTGAAGCATTGTTCTCTGGTATGTCGTTTCATACCACACTTTGTACATTCAAGGTTGTCTTTATCTCGGGATGATGATGTGTAGTCTGACCGACGCTGATTTCTTGATAGCAAACCATGGCTGTCGAAATCCTTGGATTTTGATGCCGGTGCTACCAAGCCAGTGGCGATGCCGGATTGGGTAAGGACATCTGTTTTATTGTTAAATATATATTTGTGTGCATTTTCTTTTCGAATGGCAGCATAAGCCCCTTCGACAGTGGGTAAGGGATCAATTCTTAGTAGCTCACGTTTGATATTGTCATGTTTATAATCTAAAGCATTTAAGAATTGGAAAAGCTTTTGTTCTGACCTGATGTTATTATATTTGACAATATCATTCGGATGTTCCATGGGATTTGGATCCCTTATTTCGATTTCACCCCAGATTCCTTGTAATTTCAACCACAGTTCTTCAGTTGATTTACCTTCTTGCCTGATATTGTTGGCTTTAACATGTAAATCAAAGGTTTGGAGTTTGTCTTTACCAGAACTGTAGGTTGTGATGAGGGCATTCCATAAGGTTTTTGCTGTTGGAAACTGGGTCAGATTGCTTGCAATTTGTGGCTCTATGTTTTGAATAATCCATGAAAATACCACCAAGTCTTCCTGGTTCCACTTCTGGTTGTTGGTTTCTGGTGGATCTTCGGTTAAATGATTGAGGAGGGCCTCGGATTTACCTCCGATGGCAACCTTGATCATACGAGACCATAATGAATAATTTGAGTTGTTAAGGGTAACACTGATTTTTAAAGAATCAGGATGCCTTTGTGATTGATTTTCATTGTTGGTTTGGAGAATTCTAGCCAATTGGCTAGTTAATTCTGTAATGAGTTGAGTTTGGCTGTCATGTTCTGCCATGATAACCACTCAAACGAAAAAAAATAGGCAAATGATTTAAATTGCTGTGATTGAATGATTTAGATCATCAACACAAGCTCTGATGCCATGTTCAAAGTAGGAATATAATTGTAATTGTATTTGCTTGAATATTCAGTTTTGCATATCTCAGTACTTGTTACATTTGGATGGAAGACTTCTTATACAAAAGAAGCTAAACGGCTATATGCCTAAATCACGGAAGAAGTATTCTACTTTTTGGAAAGTAAAAAAAGCTGCTTTTGGATGTTAATGGGACATGATGAGTTGTAAACTCTGATCCCTAAAAGTAATTTTAATTTCTAACAAAACTATGCACATCACATTTGAGAGACTGCTAAGCTTTTGCTCAAAGTGAGGCTGCATTAGCTTTGTTGCAGTAACAAAGGGTATAAAGAGTGAAATAGAAGGTAGTTTATCGGTACTTTCGATACCTTGAGGTATTCCTTCGATATTATTAGGAAATTTAAGGTCTATAATAGAAGTAAGACCATTAGTTCGAGTTGTTTCAAGAAACTGAGCAATGAAAGGTGTAGTGTTTTTCGTAGCAAAAATTGTAACCTTAATCCCACGAGAAACGAGAAGTCGAGCGAAATGAAGTAATGGGATTGTATGGCCTTTGGACATGAATGGAAACAATACAATGTGGTCGGGGGATGAGTTTTTTGAAGTCATTTTTGTGTGGTGTGTTTGTTTTCGCAGGGTTTGATGGTTATAATGACCAAAGCTAGAGACGTGTGACAAATGAGTGATAGAGATAAATATAGATGAAAGTTGGATGAAGACATTTGTAGAGGCATGCATTACACATAATATAAAGATGAGATTCTAAAGTAGTAATGAATAGGTACGGAGATTGCTGTATGCGGAATTGGTACCACTTACCACCTTATCATTGTGTCCTACCACTATTTGTGGCCTTTATTTTTTTGAATACAACTCAAAGACGGGTGTCGATGAAAAATATGTGTGTATAGATACTAGATAGAGATGGGATACAAAAGGAAGTAATAAGTTCGAGAAAGGGGAAACAAATGTGTCACAAGATCAACTTACTTTCAGACGGAGGCTTAGTTTTGGTCTTTTTAATTCACTTATTTAAAAACTCAAATAGAACTCAAATATCAATTGCCAATTGCCTTTTTGAACCTCACGTAGAAACCGCAAGTGTCATCACCACCAATAAATTGTTGGCAAAGATTAACCACCACGTTTATATTTTGGAGCCAGAACGTTTTACATAAAAATGGTAAATACACAAAGTATTTTCTCGACGATATCTCGTTGGCAAAATACTGACAATACAACAACAACACCCAATCCCGCACATGCGAGGTATGGAGAGGTGAGATGTAGAAAATCCTTCCTCTACCCTAGAATAAGAGATGAGAGGTCATCTCTCTAAACAACGATGACAGAAGTTCTCCACCCACCGGAAGAGAAAGTCATCAATCTCTCTACTCTACGGTAGAGAGATTGTTTCCGTAAAGACCTCCAGTCAAAGAAAATCAAAAATCAAAAATCAAAAATAATAAAAATAAAAATTAAGAGTAATAAATAAAGAATGATGAAAAATAAATAAAGAATAAAGAATAGATAAATAAACAAAAATAAAGAAAAATAAAAATAAAAACTAAGAAAATAAAAATGAAACTGTTGTTAAAAATAAAAGGCGTCACTTACGTGGCATCTGAAGTGGCAGGCCTCTAACGTCCCTGACGCCCCTAACGGTGTGTCACCCGTGACGCCGAAGGCATTAGTCAAGATTCTGGCCGAAAAAAATGAACGCGTTAGAGGTTTTTTAGCCAATCAGAATCCACCATTAATATATATATATTATTAATCTATTTATTTTATACCCAACTACCAATCATATTTTACAACATCAACCACCACAAATTTAACACTCATCTTTATTTACCTTCACTTCATGTCCTTGTCAATCACTCAAAAAGTGTACCACTTGACTACACATCACTGCTAAGGTTAACAATAGTTTGAATGTAACTTTTCATGATGAGGCGGTACCGTCAAAGTACCTAGTCGATCAAAGTTTTTATTTTAGTAGAGTAATATAAGAGTATATCATAAAAAGAAAAACTTTAATAATAATAAATTACTCGTAGTACATTTGAACTGTCTTATGTCTTATTGCAAAGATGGTTCTACTTTTATGTGAATTTTATCAGCAAGAGTTGTGGAACATGGAATTGAACCGAGAATGGTGACAAAGTCCTTATAGAAATGGAGTACTTTTTTAGTTAAATTAATTCGACCACTCTCTATGAAAGTGTTAAGGAGTAGGAAAAGTGATAATGTTAAAAACGAACATATATTTCATAGCATTATTCCTCAAGAAAGACAAGCTTTTAGTTGCAATTGTTCTATTTACAAGTGATATTCGTTTAAATAATAAAAGGTGAAGACAAAAGACAGATTCGATGAATTGAAGACGCAAAGGTCCAAAAAGCTCAAAAGTACAAAGTACAATCAAAGAGGTTCCAAATATTGATGAGAAACGTCTCGAAATTACAAGAGTACAAGATTCAAAAACGCAAAGTACAAAATATAAAATTGTACGCAAGGACGTTCGAAAATCCGGAACCGGGACATGAGTCAACTCTCAACGCTCGACGCAATGGACTAAAAATTACGAGTCAACTATGCACATAAATATAATATAATATATAATTAATTCTTAAAATTAATATATATTATAATATATTTATAAATCGTCGACAAGAAAGAAGCCAAAGGAGGGTGAGCTGTATTTTCAAACTCCGCGACTCGCGGAGTTTGAAGGCAAAAATTGCCGCGAGTCGCGGAGTACCCCTGAACTCAATTCCCTATAAAGCCAAACGAATTCTGATCATTTTTATCATCCAAATTCAATCTCTCTCTATATATGTATACGTAAATATATTTATATTTATATTTTAATTTTAATTTTAATTATAATTCTAATAATAAGGGTATGTTAGCGAATGTTGTAATGGTGTAACTCGAAATTCTGTCCGTGTAACGCTACGCTATTTTTAATCATTGTAAGTTATGTTCAACCTTTTTACATTAATGTCTCGTAGCTAAGTTATTATTATGCTTATTTAATCCGAAGTAATCATGATGTTGGGCTAATTACTAAAATTGGGTAATTGGGCTTTGTACCATAATTGAAGTTTGGACAAAAGAACGACACTTGTGGAAATTAGACTATGGGCTATTAATGGGCTTTATATTTGTTTAACTAAATGATAGTTTGTTAATGTTAATATAAAGATTTACAATTGGGCGTCCCTATAAATTACCATATACACTCGATCGGACACGATGGGCGGGGTATTTATATGTACGAATAATCGTTCATTTAACCGGACACGGGAATGAATTAATAGCCACTAGAATAATTAAAACAGGGGTGAAATTACATTCAAGGGTAATTGGTGTAATTGTTAGCAAAGTAGTAAAACCTTGGTTTACACGCAGTCGATAACCTGGTGTATTCATTAAACAAAGTATTAAAACCTTGTTACAATTCGAATCCCCAATCAGTTGGAATATTTAACTTCGGGTATAATAATAATTTGACGAGGACCCTCGCACTTTATATTTATGACTGATGGACTGTTATGGACAAAAACCAGACGGACATATTAAATAATCCAGGACAAAGGACAATTAACCCATGGGCATAAAACTAAAATCAACACGTCAAACATCATGATTACGGAAGTTTAAATAAGCATAATTATTTTATTTCATATTTTATTTCCTTTATTTTATATTTAATTGCACTTCTAATTATCGCATTTTTTTTATTGTTATTGTATTTAATTGCACTTTAATTTTCGTACTTTTTAATTATCGCAAGTTTATTTAATCGCACTTTTATTTATCGCAATTTCATTATCGTTATTTACTTTACGCTTTAATTTAAGTCTTGTATTTATTTTTAATATTTTACATTTGGTTTTAACTGCGACTAAAGTTTTAAAATAGACAAACCGGTCATTAAACGGTAAAAACCCCCCTTTATAATAATAATATTACTTATATATATATTTGTATTTTTATAAAAGTAAACTAATATAGCGTTAAGCTTTGTTTAAAGATTTTCCCTGTGGAACGAACCGGATTTACTAAAAACTACACTACTGTACGATTAGGTACACTGCCTATAAGTGTCGTAGCAAGGTTTAAGTATATCCATTCTATAAATAAATAAATATCTTGTATAAAATTGTATCATATTTAATAGCATTTCCTGCTAAAATTTAATAGTATTTTATACCCCTTAGCTTTGACATCAAGTTATTTTTGGCACCGCTGCCGGGGACAATCTAGCTTAAAAGCCGAAAGCGCAACGCTACATAAAAAAAAGATTTTTATTTTTAGTTTACTTTTATTAAAATTCACTTTTGTAAAAATACGTTTTAAATATTCGAAAATATAAAAAGAAAAACAAAAATTTATATATTTTTAAGATTTTGTTAAATATTTAAGTTTTATAAAGTTTCTTTATTTTTATTTTATAAAAATATAAGTTTTATTTACATATTTTGTTTTTATTTAAAACATAAAAACAAAAAACCGAAAAAAAAACATATATAAATCTATTTTTAAGATATTTTTTCTATTTTTATTTTAGTTTTAAAATATAAGTTTTTATTATATAAATATTTTCGATTTTAAAACAGAAAACAGAAAATATATAAAATAAAATAAAAAAAAACGCGTCTAATTTTAAACTGTACCTGAGTTGAAAATTGGAACCCCGCGACTCGCGGAGTTTGCAGCCTCGAATACCGCGACTCGCGGAGCAGCCCTGACACCCGTGACTGAAACCCTAATTCGCATTAAATACGGAGTAATTATTAATTATTATTATTATTAACCCTAATTACTTATTATTATTATAATTAGTTTTACTTTTTATTTAATTTATATTTTAGTTTAATTAGTTTAATTAAATTGTAAAATTAATAGTTTTAATAAATAATTAATATAAAAATAATATTTTTATAAAATTTGTACTTTTTACAACTTTTTGTATATTTTTATATTTTTGTCCCTTTTTAATCGTTTTAGCGTAATATTTGTATTTTTAGCTCATATTTAGTTTTAAACTTAGTTTTTGCCATAGTTATTTTTACTTCTAGATTTTTAGGCTTTGCCGTAGAATTCCTTAAGTGCTTTTTCTTTAGACTAAGATTTAAGTGCTTTAGAATTTTGCGACGCCTTTTTAAGTTTTAGTTTCTTTTTAAGTTATTTCCATTTGGGATTTAGTTTTTCCTGTAAGCTTTAATATTTTTAGACGACTTTTACCTATGTATCAATTATCATTCCAATTAGTAATCTCAATTTGCGATTATAATTTTAAGTTAGTTGTAGTAATAAGGTTAGGTTAGTCAAGTATTTTTAAGTTTTATAAGTTTCTTTTATTTTTCCGTCACCTTTTATTTTTCAACCATTTTTCTTTTTCGATCTTTTTCGACGAACTCTTTTTCTTTTTTATTTCTCGTCATTCTAGTTTTTAGAACATAGAGTTTTTATTCTACTTCTTATCTAAATTTCTTAAAATTACGAAAATTTATTTTAAGTGGTTAAATTGATAGACATCAAAATTTTCTGGTTCGTAGTAATAGTTGGATTTGTACGTGGACCGGGTTATTGGAGCCAAACAGTCCTCAATTATATTGAGACCAAACGAATCCTACCCCTCTGCTGCATCTTTTGGCTATTCGAAACGTGGGCAAAATCAGAAAAGTCTATTAATTGGATAACTTAATATAATTTTTCTTTCCTTTTAAAAACTAATAGGATATTCAGTGAATGCACCGAGCAAGACGTTCACCACCTTTTGTACGTTCACCACCTGTAACTAGATCAAGACATTTAGCAAATATTACCGCCGTTGATTTTTCTTTAGAATCGTCATCCAGTCGACCAAGTACTCCAGTTCAAATTTTCGATAATCCATTTTTTGAACCCGACCTCACAATTGAGAATCCGGAGAATATTCAGGGACAATTCATAGATCCTGAACCATTAAATTTTCCTCCGGAACCACCAATCATTCAAACAGAGATTGTTGAGGAACGAACCATTAAATCAGAATCCTCTAGTGATTCCGATTCAACAAATTCAATTATGGAGAATCTAGAACCTTTAAGTATGGAAGACCGAATGAGAGCTAAACGCACTGGCCAAGGTCACGCAATTACTCATCCAGACATTAATGCGCCAGATTATGAAATCAAAGGACAAATTCTACACATGGTGACTAATCAATGCCAATTTAGTGGTGCACCGAAGGAAGATCCAAATGAACATCTTCGTACCTTTAATAGGATCTGCACTCTAATCAAAATAAGAGAAGTTGAGGATGAACAGATATATCTCATGTTATTTCCCTGGACTTTAAAGGGAGAAGCCAAAGATTGGTTAGAATCGTTACCTGAAGGGGCGATTGATACATGGGACGTTTTAGTTGAAAATTTTCATAAACAATTCTTTCCGGCATCTAAAGCCGTAAGACTTCAAGGATAAATTGTTACGTTCACACAGAAGCCAAATGAAACTCTATATGAGGCGTGGACAAGATTTGGAAAGTTATTGAGAGGATGTCCGCAACATGGTTTAGACACCTGTCAAATAGTACAAATATTCTACCAAGGATGCGACATCACTACAAGAAAAGACATCGATATAGCAGCTGGTGGTTCCATTATGAAGAAAACCGAAACTGATGCTTATAAAATTATTGATAACACTGCTTCCCACTCACATGAGTGGCACCAAGAAAAATATATCGTTAGATCATCTAAAGCAGCTAGAGCCGATTCTATCCATGACTTAGATTCCATTTCTGCAAAGATAGATGCTGTCGAGAGACGAATGGAAAAGATGACTAAGGATATTCACTCAATACGAATTAGTTGTGAGCAGTGTGGAGGACCACATTTGACAAAAGATTGTCTCAGTATTGAATTAACAATGGAACAAAGAGAGAATATTTCATACATAAACCAAAGGCCTGGAAATAATTATCAGAATAATTATCAACCGCCAAGACCAATTTACAATCAAAACCAGAATTATAACCGAAATATTCCATACAACAACCAACAAGGTCCTAGCAATCAACAAGTATCCAATAATACTTACAACCAGCAAAGACCTAATTTTCAAAACAAACCACCACAACCCGATGATAAAAAGCCGAATTTAGAAGATATGATGACGAAGCTAGTTGAAACTCAAACGCAGTTTTTCACATCTCAAAAACAGACCAATGAACAAAATGCTCAAGCATTTAGAAATCAACAAGCTTCTATTCAAAACTTGGAACAAGAAGTAAGTAACCTAGCAAGGTTAATAGGTGAAAGAAAACCGGGAAGTTTACCTAGTGATACAAATGCTAACCCCCAGAATGAAACAGCTAAAGCCATTACCACAAGAAGTGGTACAACACTTAAACCACCTGAAATACCTGTAACTTCTGATGAAACTATTCCTACTCCACAAGAACCACAACCTGAACAAGATAAGGAAACAGAACCGGTAGTTGAAAAGGTTAATGAAGATAACACAGTTAAGGCTAAACCTTATGTTAAACCATACCAACCACCACTTCCTTACCCGAGTAAAATGAAGAAAGAGAAACTTGAAGCCGAGCAATCCAAATTCTTGGATATGTTTAAACAGATAAATGTAAATCTTCCTTTCATTGATGTGATTTCAGGAATGCCTAGATATGCTAAATTCTTGAAAGATCTGATCACGAATAGAAAGAAAATGGAAGAACTCTCAGCTGTTACTATGAACGCTAATTGTTCAGCAGTGCTGTTGAATAAGATACCAGAAAAACTATCTGATCCAGGAAGTTTCACAATTCCATGTTTTCTGAGTAGTCTTAGTTCAATAGAAGCATTGGCAGACTTAGGTGCTAGTATAAATTTAATGCCGTATTCACTATATGCTAAACTAGACCTTGGAGAATTGAAACCAACAAGAATAAGCATACAACTAGCCGATAGATCAATAAAATATCCTAGAGGGATAATGGAGAACATGCTAGTTAAAGTTGGTACTTTAGTATTTCCAGTAGATTTTGTTGTTCTGGACATGGAAGAAGATTCTCAAGTTCCTCTCATATTAGGAAGACCATTCTTAAACACGGCTAAAGCAATGATAGACGTGTTCGGTAAGAAACTGACCCTAAGTATAGAGGACGAGAGTGTTACCTTTTCAGTTGATAGAGCAATGCAACAACCGTAATCTGCAGATGATACATGTTATTATATTCAAACTATAGATGCACATGCAGAATTGTTAGAAGAATTTCCAGAATTACAAGGAACAGGAGAATGTTCTTTAGGAGAAGGAACAGAACAAATTGATGAAGCTGAAATGTTAGCTACACTTATAGCTAATGGATATGAACCAACAACAGAAGAAATTCAAATGCTAAAAGAAGAAGACAGATATCGATATAAATTGTGACGCCCCGTACTAAATCATCATGTACGGACCATCAACAACAGGATCATTACAAGGTTAAGTACTATATGCGTTTTCAAAACAGAGTTTACATTCATAAATAAAAGTGACGTCATAACATACGTCAATTGTTTTACAAATCAAAAGTATGCTTCGCTAAGTAGAAGCATTAAATAAGTGTACGTGACCATAATGGTCGTTACATAACATAAGTTCATAAGTAAAAAGTTTGAATGCAACATAAGTAGTCATGCGAATACGACTCTAGGCAGCGGGTTCTACAGCACAACAAGTATGATAGCGGAAGCGACTTCAAGCACCTGAGAAAATACATGCTTAAAAAGGTCAACACAAAGGTTGGTGAGCTATAGTTTAAGTATAACAGTAATGTAAGTAGGCCACGAGATTTCAGTGCTACAACGAGCATTTCAAAAGTATGTAAAAGTATATGCTTAACCGTGGGCACCCGGTAACTAACTTAACGTTTAATGTACCCCCTTAAAGTGCACTTGGCAAGTGCGTATAACCTCGAAGTATTAAACACTCGTTAAATGCTAGCGCTACTAGCCCGAGTGGGGATGTCAAACCCTATGGATCCATATCTAAGATTCGCGTTCACGGTTCAAAAACCAATGATTAAACGTTACCGAGCTAAAGGGAATGTTTCTGCCGTTATATAACCCACACATATATAAAGTTTAAGTACTCGTGCCTAGTATGTAAATCATAAAATCCGCATGTATTCTCAGTTCCCAAAATAAGTTAAAGTAAAAAGGGAATGCTATAACTCACAATGATTAGTAGTAATGGTAAGGTATTAGTCGGAAAGTGGTGTGCAAGTAACGGTCCAAACGTCCTCAACCTAAGTCAAATAGCACTAAGTCAATAAGTCGTCTCAAAAGGTTTACAAGTACGTAATTAAGGTCATAAGGGTCATCATCAATCATCATTAAACAAAAGGTAACAAGTAAGGCTCGTTTATGAAAGTCGTTTAAAACAAAGGCTGACTTCGGTCAGTCACCACGGCCTCTACCCTTACTGAATTAAGGTGAGACCAGTGGTCATGGCTCCGTCTATGAGTCCCTTAAGTGTGGTAAAATTTACAGAAGCAAACTCGTCTTGGTTTGACCGTGGCGACGGTCTAAGTGCGAGTAGGTCAGAAATTTCTGCACAACGTTAAAGGACATGGTAACGATCGGAGGGCCATAAATCCTAAACCGTAACTCGGATTAAGACGAGTCCTATATGAAAAGTTATCTACTCGAAAAGTTCTATCTAAAAATAAAGGTTAGAACAGCCCAGGTCTACTGGTCTGTTCCAGAAATAGCTGAACAGAAACTTTTGGACAGAAACAGTGGGTTTTAGGTGAGTTCCGGTGTCTTGGTGCTTGATGCTCATCATGGTTCTCATCCTTGATGCGTATAGCTTCAAGTGTACAACTCGTTGATGTGTTAACATCATTTTGACCAAGGTTTGTCCATCATAACTCAAGTGCAAGTGTTGTAAGTGTTTGATGAACCAAGGTTACATGTAAGTTTATGAACAAGTTCATGAACACTAAGAAAGATCACAACCAAGTGTTGGATCCATGATACTTGCACCAAAGTGTAAGCTCTTGTTGGTTTCATGTTCTTGTTCAAGTGTGTAGTAAACAACTAACAAAGAGTAAATTAAACAACATACAAAATAAAGAAAGATGAATGATAAGCCTAAACCAACCATGAAGGTGGTATTCTAGTAACATACAACAAACAAGAGCACAAGTAACAACATGAAGATTATAAACTTTAAATCTTGAAAACAAGTAAAGTAGAACCATAAACTAGAGAGTTTAGATTCTTTTATGTTCTTGGTACTTCATAAACAAAAGAAGTTGTAAGTAACCAAGATCTAAGAAGATGCAAACTAATAAGTTTGATCTTTGAACAACAAACAATAATTAACAAGTAGTAAGCAACTTGAATGATGATGATGAACCTTATGGAATTCGGTTTTTGCAAGCCAAAAGGAAGAAGAAAAGTTTAATACTTACAAGAGAGAAGAGAGAAAATTGAGAGAGTTTGGAGTGGTGTTTGAATGTGTGAGAGAAAGAAGTGAGAATGCAAGTAAGTAAGTAGTGTAAAAAAAAAGATTTGAACACCCCTACACTCCAAGAGGGCCGTCGGTTTTGGGGAAGCAAAAGGGGGGAGGGATTAGTCCACAAGGTCTTTGCATGTAAAGGTTCAAAAGATGGTTAAAAGATGTATGTTTATGGGGAAGATGTGTAACTAAGCATGCAACTAGATTCCTACAAGTATTAATCAAATTAGTTAGGTCTTAATGTGATACTTACATGAAAGATGGGTTAACAAGTCCATTAAGTAGGTAGGGTGGGCTTGGAAGCCCAAGTCATGAGTCCATTTTATTAATTAAAGCCCAAGTTCAATAAATCCCAAGTTAAACCAAATAAAGCCCAAGTAATTAACCTATCACATTAGTTAATTAAAATGATTAATAAAATTAATCATGAATGTAAATAATATCTTAAAATATTATTCGTGCAAGTTCCGGGTGTCACAAAGACGTTTCGGGCATTTAAAGTTCAAGTACGGGCAATTAAAGCAACATGTAAATGTAATAACATACATTCGTTTAATCAAGCGTATTAATAATAATAATTATTAATAAATAACGTAGGAAAAACCAGGGTCGTTACATTACCCACCTGTTAAAGAAAATTTCGTCCCGAAATTTAAGCTGAAGTAGATGGAGGAGTCGGGAAAAGATGAGGATACTTTCGCATCATTTGATCCTCTCGCTCCCAAGTAAACTCAGGTCCTCGTTTGGCATTCCATCGTACTCGTACAATCGGAATCTTGTTGCGTTTCAAAGTTTTGATCTCACGATCCATAATCTCAACAGGTTCCTCCACAAAATGGAGTTTGTCATCGATAGTAAGTTCTTCCAATGGTATGATGAGTTCGGGTGCAGCAAGACACTTCTTTAAGTTTGACACATGGAAGGTAGGATGAACTGAGCTCAATTGTGCTGGTAGATCCAAACGGTATGCAACTGGTCCAACACGTTCCAAGATCTCGAATGGACCAATGTATCGTGGGTTCAACTTTCCACGTTTTCCAAAACGGATCACACCTTTCCAAGGTGCAACCTTCAACATTACACGATCACCAACATTAAATTCAAAGTCTTTCCGTTTAAGATCGGCATAGCTCTTTTGGCGATCACGGGCAGTCTTAAGTCTAGCTTGGATCTGAGCAATCTTCTCCGTGGTTTCGTGAACTACCTCGGGTCCGGTGATTTGCTTTTCACCTACTTCGGCCCAACAAATAGGAGATCGGCACTTACGACCATACAATGCTTCAAAAGGTGCAGCATTAATGCTTGAGTGATAACTGTTGTTGTACGAGAATTCGGCGAGTGGCAAATGCCTTTCCCAGGCCTTTCCAAAATCAATGACACATGCACGCAGCATGTCCTCCAAGGTCTGAATCGTTCGTTCGCTTTGCCCGTCAGTCTGAGGATGATAAGCAGTACTCATGTCAAGACGAGTTCCCATGGCTTCTTGCAAAGAACGCCAAAATCTGGAAGCAAAACGGGGATCGCGATCGGAGATGATTGATAAAGGTACACCATGACGAGATACAACCTCTTTGATGTACAGCTGAGCAAGTCTTTCCATTGTATCAGTTTCCTTCATCGCTAGGAAGTGTGCAGATTTGGTGAGGCGGTCAACAATAACCCAAATAGTATCGCATCCGCCCACCGTCTTCGGCAACTTAGTAATGAAATCCATTGTGATCCTTTCCCACTTCCATTGTGGGATTTCCGGCTGTTGAAGTAACCCAGAAGGTCTCTGATGTTCGGCTTTAACCTTCGAGCAAGTCAAACACTTACCAACATAAGTCGCAACGTCCTTCTTAAGATTCGGCCACCAATACTGTTCTTTAAGGTCGTGGTACATCTTACCTGCACCGGGGTGAATCGAATATCTCGATTTGTGTGCTTCATCAAGTATCAGGCTTCGTAGATCTCCATAGTAAGGTACCCAAATTCTTCCGGCATAACATCGGAGTCCAGACTCTCTAACCTCGAATCGAGAGACAAGTATGTTCAAATGCTCGTGAGATATGTTCTCCTCCTTGAGAGCCTCAACTTGGGCTACTCTGATCTGGTTGTTGAGGTTCGAATGGATGGTGATGTTCAGAGCCCTAACACGGAGAGGTGCCGTCCTCTCCTTTCGGCTTAAAGCGTCAGCTACAACATTGGCCTTGCCAGGGTGATAACGGAGTTCACAATCGTAGTCGTTGAGCGTTTCGATCCATCGACGCTGTCTCATATTCAATTGCTTCTGATCGAAGATGTGCTGGAGACTCTTGTGATCGGTGAAGATAGTGCTCTTAGTTCCATACAAATAATGTCTCCACAATTTGAGTGCAAAGACAACGGCTCCAAGTTCAAGATCATGTGTAGTGTAGTTCCGCTCGTGAATCTTCAATTGGCGGGAGGCATAGGCAATAACCTTTGATCGTTGCATCAGTACACAACCAAAACCACTCTTCGATGCATCGCAATAAACAACAAAGTCGTCACTGCCTTCAGGAAGTGATAGGATAGGTGCGGAGGTTAACTTCTTCTTCAAAGTTTGGAATGCTGATTCGTGTGTGGGCTCCCAAATGAACTTCTTGCCCTTGTGAGTCAGTGCGGTCAAAGGACGCGCAATCAGAGAAAATCCTTCGATAAATCTTCGATAATAACCGGCGAGACCCAGAAATTGGCGAATATGCGTTGGAGTAGTGGGGGTCTCCCACTTGCTGATGGCTTCAATCTTGGTGGGATCAACTTTGATACCCTGGTCGCTCACAACATGACCCAAAAACTGTACTTCCTTCAACCAAAATTCACACTTGGAGAATTTGGCGTAAAGTTGCTCTTGTCTTAAGAGTTCAAGCACTAGCCGAAGGTGTTGCTCATGTTCTTCTTCGCTCTTAGAGTAGATGAGGATATCATCTATGAAGACGATAACAAACTTATCCAAGTAAGGCTTGCAGACACGATTCATGAGATCCATGAACACGGCAGGTGCATTTGTCAAACCGAATGGCATCACGAGGAACTCATAATGACCATAACGGGTCCTGAATGCAGTTTTCATCACGTCACTTTCCTTCACCCTCAGCTGGTGATATCCGGATCGCAAATCGATCTTTGAATAAACGCTCGATCCTTGTAGTTGATCAAAAAGATCATCAATTCGTGGAAGAGGATATCGATTCTTGATAGTCAATTTGTTGAGTTCACGGTAGTCGATACACATACGGAAGGATCCATCCTTCTTCTTTACAAACAACACAGGTGCGCCCCAAGGCGAGAAGCTTGGTTGGATAAACCCTCGATCTAACAGCTCTTGTAGTTGACTCTGTAATTCTTGCATCTCGGAAGGTGCGAGTCTATAAGGTGCGCGAGCTACAGGTGCAGCTCCTGGCACTAAGTCAATCTGAAACTCTACTGCTCTCTGCGGCGGTAATCCAGGCAATTCCTCTGGGAAGACATCAGAAAATTCGTTCACAATACGCACATCGTTCACGTTCTTCACCTCAGTTTCTACCGCTTTCACATGTGCTAGGACAGCAAAGCGTCCCTTCTTCATAATCTTTTGCGCTTTCACGCAACTAATGAGGTTCAACTTCGAGGTACATCGCTCTCCATAGATAACCAGTGGTTCGCCATCTCCTTGTGGTATGCGAAGTGCTTTATCTCCACAGATAACATCGGCTTTTATCTTGCTCAACCAATCCATACCGACGATCACGTCAAAACTTCCCAGTTTGATAGGTATCAAATCAATTTCGAAATCTGCACCAGCTATGTTGATAATAGCTCCACGACTAATATGGTCAACCTTTTCAAGTTTTCCATTGGCGACCTCGACAAGCATACTTTCCTTCAAAGGAACTAACGACCAATCTAACTTATCACAAAAATGTCTACACACATAGCTCCTATCGGCACCAGTATCAAATAGGACAGAAGCTAAAAGATTGTTGATCTTGAATATACCTGTCACCAAGTCGGGGTTGTCGCGAGCGTCCCTTGCATTAACGTTGAAGGCTCTAGCACGTGGTGGTCCGCCATCCTTACGCTTGTTAGGACACTCGTTTCTGAAATGGCCCGTCTTCCCACATTCATAACACTTCTTAGGCCCATTGTTGTTGTGGTTTGGCTTCACATTCAAAGTGGTAACCTTGCAATCCTTGCCAACATGTCCAGATCGTTGGCACTTCTCACAGATAACATTGCAATACCCAGTGTGGTGCTTGTAGCACCTATTGCATTGTGGTAAGGTTCCTTTGTAGTTCGGATTGGTGCGGTTGTTGTTGTTGGGGTTGGTGTTATTGTTGTGCATGTTGTTGTTTTGCCTAAACCCTTCATGTCGCTTTGCCGGGTTTTGATCATAGTTCCTACCCATGTTGTTGTTGTGGTTGTTGTCCCATTTCCTCTTTTCACCACTAACAGTTTCGAACTTAGCCTTCTCCGGCTCGTCAAGGATGATTTGATTCAAGAGAGTATGCGCCATGCGCATTGCTTCGGGAACACTTGGTGGCTTGGATGAGGTAACATTACCCTTGATGGACTTAGGAAGTCCCGAGAAGTATTTCTCCAAACGCTTAAATTCGGGGGTGACCATGGTTGGACACATAAGAGCCAATTCCAAAAACCTACGGTTGTAGCTGTTAAGGTCGTTCCCTACGGTTTTCAATTGCATGAATTCGATTTCCATCTTTTGAATCTCGGTTCTCGGACAGTATTCCTCGATCATAGCACATTTAAATTCTTCCCAAGGCGTAGCATACGCCTCATCAATTCCTTTCGCTTGGGCCATGGTATTCCACCATGTGAGCGCGCCATCAGACAGCGTGCAAGATGCAAATTTCGTTTTGTTAGCCTCAGAACAATTGCTAACCCTGAATACCGATTCCAACTTTTCGAACCATCTGGTGAGACCGACGGGTCCCTCAGTGCCACTGAAGTAGTGTGGCTTGCAGTTTTGAAATTCCTTGTAAGTACACCCATCTCGAACGACAGGTGGATTGACAGGCGGTGGTGGTGGAACTTGGGGTTGTCTTTCAGCTAGTGCAACAGCGACTCGCTCGTTAATCATCTCCTCGATTTGTGCCGCGGTGGGGATAGATCTCCCGTTGGCCATGATGTTCTATACAAACATTTTGACTCAAGTCAAAATCCATTATGCAAATAATAATAATATAGTATATAACAACCAACATGAAAACAGCACAACACATGTTGATTAAGTAATGCAAGCATATATAAGTACCACAAAACCATGATATGATAACGTAAATAGAACACTTGCGCAAGAAGTAAGCAACACAAATTTCATTCATTAATGATAATAAGTTCATACATTACAATAAGTTCGTACATTACATAAGTGAAATATGAAATTACAAAAGAGATTACAATACAGAATCTAGTACAAAGTCCTACGGCGATGGTGGGTACAAGATGTCCAAAACATGAGTCATCTGCTCCTCGAGCTCAGTAACTCGAGTCTGGAGAATCTCAATCTCCCGTCTCATTTCCTCATTAGAGGAAGATGGTGGGGCAGGTGGTGCTGGCGGTGCAGGTGGAGCCGGTGGTGCTGAAGTGGATGGTCCGGCTCTGGGTGGAGACGGTAATATCAGTGGATCGGCGGGGTACGGCACCAGCCGTTTGCGAGCAGTGATCCTACGACGCCGACCATAAGCGTCAGTGACAGTACGACCAGGAATTATGCCAGCGAAGCGATACCGCTTCTTCGGCGGGGTAGAAGGTGCCTGAATCGGTCGGTCAGCGGGATCCTCCTCATCACTGGAGTCGTCAGATGAGGTGTCATCCGAAGAAGCATCGGTGGAAGAACCGTCGTCTGAATCATGCGGTGGTGGCGCGGGTGGCTCAACATATCCGAAAGCGGCCAACATCTGTCGGTGTCGGCCTGGCGTAATCACGGCTAAGCGGCCGTCGGCAGTGCGTCGGCAAGGTGTGCGAAAGTGATTACGGAAGGGTCCTTCCCCGAACTCCGCGGGGATCTCCATGCCACCAATGCGAGCCAGTTGCCTCAGGGGTCTGGAAGAAGACGCCGGGATAGGCACACTAGAGCTAGCTCCAGAACTAGAGGCGCCGGGGTCGCCAGTGGGTGTCGGGGCCGGAATGTCAGCAGCAGCAGCAGCAGCAACAGGTGCAGCAGTGGGAGGAACAACGGGGCCTGAGCCGCTCGGGATGTCAGTAGGTGGAACGTCCGACATCTGAACAAGGAAAAATAAATTTTCCATGTCAGTATGTCATAAAGCAAGCAAATAATAGGCCAACAGTTTAAATCATGTATAACAATAAGTAGCATGGCAATATCAGTAATCGTACGAAACTAGCATGCAATCGAAAGCAAGTAATAGCATGCAGTAGTGAAATCACGTAGTAGCAGACGGCATATAGCAGTAACAGTAAGCAGCAGCATGCAGTAAGTTCAGTGGAAACAAGTAAACTAACAAGTTGTAGATTAGCCCTATTAGTGAATCCTACTCGGGTCGGTCTTAGACTCACTAATGCA
Organism: Rutidosis leptorrhynchoides; assembly: GCF_046630445.1. Lineage (NCBI taxonomy): Eukaryota > Viridiplantae > Streptophyta > Magnoliopsida > Asterales > Asteraceae > Rutidosis > Rutidosis leptorrhynchoides. The sequence goes on along the minus strand of NC_092340.1, from coordinate 89,430,148 downwards.
TCCTAATTCCCTACAACCAATGCTCTGATACCAAATGTGACGCCCCGTACTAAATCATCATGTACGGACCATCAACAACAGGATCATTACAAGGTTAAGTACTATATGCGTTTTCAAAACAGAGTTTACATTCATAAATAAAAGTGACGTCATAACATACGTCAATTGTTTTACAAATCAAAAGTATGCTTCGCTAAGTAGAAGCATTAAATAAGTGTACGTGACCATAATGGTCGTTACATAACATAAGTTCATAAGTAAAAAGTTTGAATGCAACATAAGTAGTCATGCGAATACGACTCTAGGCAGCGGGTTCTACAGCACAACAAGTATGATAGCGGAAGCGACTTCAAGCACCTGAGAAAATACATGCTTAAAAAGGTCAACACAAAGGTTGGTGAGCTATAGTTTAAGTATAACAGTAATGTAAGTAGGCCACGAGATTTCAGTGCTACAACGAGCGTTTCAAAAGTATGTAAAAGTATATGCTTAACCGTGGGCACCCGGTAACTAACTTAACGTTTAATGTACCCCCTTAAAGTGCACTTGGCAAGTGCGTATAACCTCGAAGTATTAAACACTCGTTAAATGCTAGCGCTACTAGCCCGAGTGGGGATGTCAAACCCTATGGATCCATATCTAAGATTCGCGTTCACGGTTCAAAAACCAATGATTAAACGTTACCGAGCTAAAGGGAATGTTTCTGCCGTTATATAACCCACACATATATAAAGTTTAAGTACTCGTGCCTAGTATGTAAATCATAAAATCCGCATGTATTCTCAGTTCCCAAAATAAGTTAAAGTAAAAAGGGAATGCTATAACTCACAATGATTAGTAGTAATGGTAAGGTATTAGTCGGAAAGTGGTGTGCAAGTAACGGTCCAAACGTCCTCAACCTAAGTCAAATAGCACTAAGTCAATAAGTCGTCTCAAAAGGTTTACAAGTACGTAATTAAGGTCATAAGGGTCATCATCAATCATCATTAAACAAAAGGTAACAAGTAAGGCTCGTTTATGAAAGTCGTTTAAAACAAAGGCTGACTTCGGTCAGTCACCACGGCCTCTACCCTTACTGAATTAAGGTGAGACCAGTGGTCATGGCTCCGTCTATGAGTCCCTTAAGTGTGGTAAAATTTACAGAAGCAAACTCGTCTTGGTTTGACCGTGGCGACGGTCTAAGTGCGAGTAGGTCATAAATTTCTGCACAACGTTAAAGGACATGGTAACGATCGGAGGGCCATAAATCCTAAACCGTAACTCGGATTAAGACGAGTCCTATATGAAAAGTTATCTACTCGAAAAGTTCTATCTAAAAATAAAGGTTAGAACAGCCCAGGTCTACTGGTCTGTTCCAGAAATAGCTGAACAGAAACTTTTGGACAGAAACAGTGGGTTTTAGGTGAGTTCCGGTGTCTTGGTGCTTGATGCTCATCATGGTTCTCATCCTTGATGCGTATAGCTTCAAGTGTACAACTCGTTGATGTGTTAACATCATTTTGACCAAGGTTTGTCCATCATAACTCAAGTGCAAGTGTTGTAAGTGTTTGATGAACCAAGGTTACATGTAAGTTTATGAACAAGTTCATGAACACTAAGAAAGATCACAACCAAGTGTTGGATCCATGATACTTGCACCAAAGTGTAAGCTCTTGTTGGTTTCATGTTCTTGTTCAAGTGTGTAGTAAACAACTAACAAAGAGTAAATTAAACAACATACAAAATAAAGAAAGATGAATGATAAGCCTAAACCAACCATGAAGGTGGTATTCTAGTAACATACAACAAACAAGAGCACAAGTAACAACATGAAGATTATAAACTTTAAATCTTGAAAACAAGTAAAGTAGAACCATAAACTAGAGAGTTTAGATTCTTTTATGTTCTTGGTACTTCATAAACAAAAGAAGTTGTAAGTAACCAAGATCTAAGAAGATGCAAACTAATAAGTTTGATCTTTGAACAACAAACAATAATTAACAAGTAGTAAGCAACTTGAATGATGATGATGAACCTTATGGAATTCGGTTTTTGCAAGCCAAAAGGAAGAAGAAAAGTTTAATACTTACAAGAGAGAAGAGAGAAAATTGAGAGAGTTTGGAGTGGTGTTTGAATGTGTGAGAGAAAGAAGTGAGAATGCAAGTAAGTAAGTAGTGTAAAAAAAAAGATTTGAACACCCCTACACTCCAAGAGGGCCGTCGGTTTTGGGGAAGCAAAAGGGGGGAGGGATTAGTCCACAAGGTCTTTGCATGTAAAGGTTCAAAAGATGGTTAAAAGATGTATGTTTATGGGGAAGATGTGTAACTAAGCATGCAACTAGATTCCTACAAGTATTAATCAAATTAGTTAGGTCTTAATGTGATACTTACATGAAAGATGGGTTAACAAGTCCATTAAGTAGGTAGGGTGGGCTTGGAAGCCCAAGTCATGAGTCCATTTTATTAATTAAAGCCCAAGTTCAATAAATCCCAAGTTAAACCAAATAAAGCCCAAGTAATTAACCTATCACATTAGTTAATTAAAATGATTAATAAAATTAATCATGAATGTAAATAATATCTTAAAATATTATTCGTGCAAGTTCCGGGTGTCACAAAGACGTTTCGGGCATTTAAAGTTCAAGTACGGGCAATTAAAGCAACATGTAAATGTAATAACATACATTCGTTTAATCAAGCGTATTAATAATAATAATTATTAATAAATAACGTAGGAAAAACCAGGGTCGTTACATAAATCATCGATAGAAGAACCTCCGAAATTAGAGTTAAAGCCACTTCCAAACCATTTGGAATACGCTTATTTACATGGTGAATCCGAATTACCTGTAATAATATCGTCTTCTCTTAATGAAAATGAGAAATCACAAGTCATTTCTATGTTGAAAGCTCATAAACCAGCCATTGCATGGAAGATTCATGATATTAAAGGAATAAGTCCTTCGTATTGCACACATAAAATCCTTATGGAAGAAGGTCATAAAACGTATGTGCAACGCCAACGGAGACTAAATCCTAATATGCAAGATGTAGTTAAGAAAGCAGGTTTAATATATCCAATTTCTGATAGTCCATGGGTAAGCCTAGTTCAATGCGTGCCTAAGAAGGGTGGCATGACTGTCATTACAAATGAGAAAAATGAGCTTATTCCTACTAGGACTGTAACAGGATGGCGTGTGTGTATTGATTATAGAAAATTAAATGACGCCACCAGAAAAGATCACTTTCCCTTACCTTTCATTGATCAAATGTTGGAAAGATTAGCCGGAAATAGTTACTATTGTTTTCTAGATGGATTTTCCGGATATTTTCAAATTCCAATAGCACCCGAGGACCAAGAGAAAACCACATTCACGTGCCCTTATGGAACTTTTGCTTACAAACGCATGCCATTTGGACTTTGCAATGCCCCTGCAACCTTTCAAAGGTGTATGATGGCGATTTTTCATGACATGATAGAAGAATGCATGGAAGTTTTCATGGATGACTTTTCAGTCTTCGGTGATACATTTGAATCATGTCTAGTTAATCTGGAACGAATGCTTATTAGATGCGAACAATCAAATCTAGTACTTAATTGGGAGAAATGCCATTTCATGGTTAAAGAAGGCATCGTTCTTGGTCATAAAATTTCAAAAGAAGGAATTGAAGTGGATAGAGCAAAAGTAGATGTAATTGCTAAACTTCCACATCCCACCAATGTTAGAGGAGTTAGGAGTTTTCTAGGGCATGCCGGTTTTTACCGACGTTTCATAAAAGATTTTTCTAAAATTGCCACTCCTATGAATAAACTCCTAGAAAAGGATGCTCCATTCATCTTTTCAGATGAATGTATCAAATCTTTTAATATTCTTAAAGAGAAACTCACTAATGCGCCGATCATGATAACACCAAATTGGAATCTACCATTCGAACTAATGTGCGATGCAAGTGATTTTGCAATGGGAGCCGTTTTAGGACAAAGGATTGAAAAACGATTTCAACCTATATATTATGCTAGTAAGACATTACAAGGAGAACAAACAAATTACACAACTACTGAAAAAGAACTCCTTGCTATTGTCTTTGCTTTTGACAAATTTCGTTCATATCTCGTTCTAGCAAAAACGGTGGTCTATACCGACCATTCTGCTCTTAAATACCTATTTTCGAAACAAGATGTTAAACTAAGATTAATCCGTTGGATCTTACTCTTACAAGAGTTCGATATTGAAATCCGAGATAAAAAAGGAGCAGAAAATCTCGCCGCTGATCATCTTTCTCGTCTTGAAAATCCCGAATTAGAAGTTCTAAATGAATCGGCCATACAAGACAACTTTCCTGATGAATATCTATTGAAGATAGATTATAAAGAAATTCCATGGTTTGCAGACTATGCAAACTACTTAGTTTGTGGATTCCTTGAAAAAGAATTATCGTACCAAAAATGAAAGAAATTCTTCAGTGATATAAAACACTATTTTTGGGAAGATCCACATCTGTTTAAAAGTTGTCCCGATGGAATAATACGCCGATGTGTATTTGGAGATGAAGCTAGTAAAATTTTAAACCATTGTCACACAGGACCAACAGGAGGGCATTATGGGCCTCAACTAACAGCAAGAAAAATTTATGAAGCTGGATTCTATTGGCCTACAATTTACAAAGACGCACACCTTCTTTGTAAATCCTGTGATGCTTGTCAAAGGGCCGGAAAAATAAGTCAACGTGATGAAATGCCACAAAATGTCATCCAAGTATGTGAAATATTTGACATTTGGGGTATTGACTTTATGGGTCCATTTCCAAAATCTCATAATAATCTCTACATTCTCGTAGCCATTGATTATGTATCTAAATGGGCGGAAGCACAAGCTCTCCCAACTAATGATGCATGAGTTGTAGTCAACTTTTTAAAACGTCTTTTTGCAAGGTTTGGAACGCCGAAAGCTTTAATAAGTGATCGGGGTACTCATTTCTGTAATAATCAACTTGAGAAAGTTCTTAAAAGATATGGAGTAACTCATAAAATCTCCACTGCTTATCATCCACAAACTAGTGGACAATTTGAAAATACAAACCGAGCTTTAAAACGTATTCTAGAGAAAACCGTAGGATCAAATCCGAAGGAATGGTCCATTAAATTGGAGGATGCACTCTGGGCTTTTAGAACAGCCTACAAAACTCCAATTGGAACCACACCTTTTAGACTTGTTTATGGAAAAGCATGTCATCTTCCAGTAGAAATTGAACACAAAGCATTTTGGGCTTTGAAGACATGTAATCTTGATTTACATGAAGCTGGACATCTACGATTAAGTCAACTAAACGAATTAGAAGAATTAAGACATGAAGTATACGAAAATTCATTAATCTATAAAGAAAGAACGAAGAAATGGCATGATAAAAGAATCAGGACTTCAAAAGAATTTAAGGAAGGAGACAGAGTTCTTCTTTTCAATTCACGATTCAAGCTATTTCCTGGAAAATTGAAATCAAGATGGTCTGGACCATTCATAGTTAAAAGAGTTTTTCCATACGGAACAGTAGAATTGATAAATTCAAATGGGATTGAATTTAAAGTTAATGGTCACAGAGTTAAACACTACATAGATAGTCCGATGGAAGTCGACAACAAAGTTAATCACAATTTCGACACCACAGCTAACTAAGTGTGGGGAGAATCAAGTCTTTTAAGGATAATATGTATTTCTGTTAGAGTTAGATTGTCTATTTTCGTGTAGTTCTCGAAAATGGAACCCGAATGGTCTTTCCCTAGCAGGCCCTAAAGAACTAGTCTTCTCCCCCCATTCTGAATTTTTATTTTTTTTAGGTTTTTACAAAATGAAGACTGCCTGTGAACTAAACCATGGTCTAATGCTACACGCTTTAATCACTAAACGTAATAATGACACACTTCCGAGTGATCTAGTATCAGTAATCAGAGAAAGATTGGACGGAGTAAGAAAAGAATCCAGATGCGAAGATAATAAGTTACAATTTGGTAAAGGAAAATCAAAATCCGCAGCGAAAAGAAGAGCACGACACCTAGAAAGATGTCACAAATGCGGAAAATGGTCACATGGAGGTAAATGTTCAAATAATCAAACCTATTCAAACACCGAATTTGTTACTTTATGCAGAGACGGACCGTTCATATGTTTAGAAGAAAAAACACTGAATGCTCGAGGTTACGCCTATGTAGCCATGGAAAATCAATTAAACCGACTATCTTATGAATGGGATAGATCATATCACTAAGAATACTATCTCACAGGTAAATCTGTACGTTTTTATTTTTTATTTTCATTTTTAACCTTTGGATAATGAACACTAATTTGTTCGCTATAAAGTATTAAATTGGTATTCGATGAAATTAGGTTTGGCGACCGAAATTATTGATATCATTCAAAAATTTATTACATCACTGCGAAATTTAACGTTTATTCTTAAGGTATAAATATCTTTAATCAAATCAACCCAAAATATTTCAAAAATTCGTCATGAGTTAAATTAGGTCATGGAACCGAAATTACTTTACCGAAAAGAGGGGTGTATATTTTTGATAATATTTGATTGATTAAAGTGGGATAAAAGTCAAAAAGATTTTTAATTTTATTTTTACCATGTTTTTAAAATTAATATATAAATATTAAATTAATATTGTAAACTTTGTAAAATCAATATATTAAAAATTGTAAATATTTGAATTTTTAAATTAAGTTTGGTGTGAATTTTTAATTTTTAAAATATGAATTTTATTTTTATGAATTTTTAATTTAAGTTTGGTGTGAATTTAAAAACAAAAATTTACTTTATTTCGCTAAGTTAAAAATATGATTTTTAAAATTCGTCGTAAGTTGAAGACTAGGTCTTTGAACCGAAACTGCTTTACCCGAGGGAGGGACGAGAACTTTTATTATCATTATTTTTAATCTTATTGAATTAAAGTATGCCAAAAACATTATAAAAAAAAAAAAAAACCAAAAATCTAAGCTTTTAAAACAATCACTTGAAAAAGACAAATTTTAAAATTTTGTCGAAGGACGGACTAGGACATCGATCCGAAACGACCTCGTCCTAAAACAAAGGGAAACAAAATTTTAAAATTAATTACTTAATTGTTTCATAAGTTAAGATTATATAAAAAAAAAATACAAACCCCGCGACTCGCGGAGTTTGAAGGGTAAAAACCCCGCGACTCGCGGAGGGACCGAATTACAGCAAAAAAAATAAAAGAGCTGGAACAGCTCAGTCCACACAACACCCACAAAACATACTGCGAAAAAACCCGAAAATATCACACAAAAATCGAATTTTTTCACCGTTAATCATCAAATCTTTTACTAAAATCATGTTGAGAAGGATGCTATCAAGGAATTACTCAAGAAAAACGGTAAATTTCTACACCTAAACACCATTTAATCAGAAAATTAGTGTTCTTGAGCAATTTTTTCCCCAATTCGATTTTGATGCTTTCTAGTGTAATTATGCTTAAATTGTTTATGTATTATGCTTGTATAACCTAGATTGATGCTATTTAACATGATTAGAAGCCTTAAACTTCAAATTTTGAATAATCTAGGGTTTGTGTTCTTGAGCAATTTGGGGCTTTTTGATATAAACAGGTTATGGCCGATTTTTGTCATGAATTGTTGCTAAATTAAGTAGTGTAACATGTTTAGGTAGTTAAATGATCCAAACTTTGAGCCTAAACATGATTTTGAGAATTAAAGTGGACTTTTTCAAGTCTAAAATTCATGAACTTGATTTTTGAGAGATAATGCCATTTGAAACTTGTTTAATTGCTAGTAATGATTATTTTGACATGTTATTTGAGTTGAATGCTTATGAACTTGGCGAACATTTTCGTATATGCTTATTTGCAAAAGTGTAGATTTGATGAAAATATGAAAATAAGCTTAAGTTTAATATAAATTGATCATGTCATTGTAATTATTTTGATTGATGATTTTGCTGACACTAATGCATATTTGGATGCACAAAAATTGTGTTTGATGTATTTTGCAGACTGAAAGGGGTGAATCTTCATCCCAAGCTCGCAATGCTCCTGCTGAGAATGCGGAACAACAGGAGGTGGATAACTACTACAAACAAGATATACCTCATCCAGTCATGACATTTTCTGATATGCACTTGGAAGATTTGCACCCGAACCTGAGATTTGTCAGACTTTGAATAGATTATCCAAAATACCAAAGGGGTTTGCATACTCTTCATTCTAAAGCTGTTGAAATACCTAGGGTCATAGAATGGGGACCATTAGAAGCTGTAGAATTGGCCGGGCCAATTAGGGAATTACTTGCACAGAGGTATGGTAATTCTACTTTTAACGACTGGGTACGTTTATTCACCATGCGTAGACCTGTATATAAAGTCTGGTGTGAAGAATTGTTGTGTAGTATAGAAATAAATGATCGGGTAGCTAGTATTACCGATCGATCTTTTTTTAGATTTTTGTTAGGAGGTTCGATGCGCCGCATGTCTTTACTAGACATGGCTCAGGCTTTATGTATATATACGCCGGAGGAGTTAGCATCTGCCGATTGTAGAGGGTTGATACTAAATGGTAGAAAGATAGATGAAAATTTTGATACACATGGTGTATGGAGTCAAATGACTAGCCATCACCGATTTAAAGGGGGAAATTACTCTTATTTGAATATAGATAGAGCTGAATTAAGAGTAATTCATAGGTTTTTAGCCAATTCGATTACACAACGAGGTAAGAACAAGGAAAAGGTAAATGAACAAGATTTGTTTTACCACATGTGTATTCGAGACCCACAAAGCGCTGTAAGTATACCTTATTGTGTGGGTTATTATTTATCAGCTATGGTTAGGGGGATGAGACCACATAGCATAATAGGAGGTGGTATATTTATTACTTTGATTGCTGAATATCTCGGTGTGGATATAAGTCGGGGGGAATTATTAGTCGAAGAACCAGAACCCCGCGATACAATAGGTTTAAATGTATACCATGGTGCAAAGGTTTTGAAGAGGCGAAATAACGCCGCAGTACAATACCATGGTAGACATCCACAGGTTGAGAGAAACCAACAGCAAGGTAATGTAGGAGGGGGAAATGAAATGGCAGAAATGCAAAGGTTTATAGCTTCACAAGAGTATGAAAATGCTAGACATAGAGCATTTGAAGATTGGCAAGTTCATCAAAACCAAATCATAGCTTATTGCCAACATATAGGTAGAAACTATATTCCTACTCCATCGCCCATATTCCCTCTCTGGTCTATAGAGATTCAACCACCGTATCCTACGTATAACCCAGACGAAGCATTCTATAGCACCTATGGTTATGCATGGAACCCCTACTGGTATCAATATCATCCCTAGTCTACTTAGATTTATTTATTTTGTAATTTGTAATGTTGATACGTTTAATACTTATGTTAATATTGTAATAGTTTTTTTTTTTTTTTACTAATTTTTATTTTTAGATTTTAATAATGTTTGAATGTGGGGTAATATACCAAACTTCAAAAATATGTATATATATTTGCATTTTATCTTATGTACACAACAGGGTAAAACAACGCATTTTCAAAGACTGGTATTAAGTTCAGCAAAAGCAACTAATTTTGACGACAAGATGCAAAATATATGTGAAATAACAACAAGACGGAATGAACAAATGATATGCACCATTTATCATTCAGCAAGCAAACACAAATATGTTTGGAAACTTTGGTAAAATTTAATCATTTTCACACAAATCACCCTCAATAATTTAAATTGTTACTGATTTCTTGCAAATGAGGGCATTGCAAGATCTTAAGTGTGGGAAGGGGTTAAATTCTTTCGGATTTTAAAATTTTTTGATCTTAAACACTTGGTTACCATTAGAAATACTAGTAAAGTAGTAGTTGTATTAGAATCTAGTGCTCTCTGATAATAAAGAACAGCCCTAGTCTTATATACTGACTACCCAATTCTAGTAAAATTTTTCAATATTTTCAATTAAATGAACTCAAAATCATGTTTATACATATTTATGAATGATAAAACTAGGTTTTAACACTGAAATTATTGTTACCTCGGAAAGGACATAAATTGAGAAACAAACCAAAATGTTAAAATTCATTTAAGAATGGAATGGAGGAGAACAAAAAAAGGAAAAATAAAAGCCAAGTGTGGGAAAATTCTCCAATTTATTCAAAACATATGTCACATATTTTTGTACAAATAACTGAAAATACTTTTGCTTTGGACTAAACTAAAAGGTTTTACCTGATTTACTGTAAGAAAGATGGATCTACACGATGAATCAATTCCATCACTAAAAGGAAGTAAAGTCTTCCGAAAAAGACAAGCGCTTCTTGATTTAGGTCATGAAGTTGTCGTCCAGACCAGCTGTAGGTTGACGAAAAATCTAGAAAAGTCATCACTAAAATCAGCAGGAAATCCACGGACCTCAGCATTAAACAGGGTCGCCAAGTGGTCAGATTAATCCTAACCATGAGAAGGATTTATCTCGTACAATGGGGAGGCACCGTGCAAATTAGCTTGATAAGACTAATGAATCAGATCCCCAGAAAGGATAATCTCCTTAAAGATTAAAAATCAGCTTTTAAGACTGATATTACTCAATCCTTGAGATTGACCTTAAAGATTGAGAATTACTAACTCATGGAATTCAATGATATCTAAACTCGAGCTTGAACGAGAAAATATTTTGATCAAAATTATAAACCGATTTGTTTTCTAAAAACCCATTTTCAATGCGTTCATTACCATTGAACGTAAAATCCTAGGAATTCACCTGGAATTCATTAGGTCACCTGAACTAAATCGGGTGTCAACCGTAAGAACGGTGGTTGCATAGTGGTCACAGACAGGACCTTGTGCCAAACCTACAAATTATAAGGGTGAGCTTTACTATTGCTCCTACCAAGGATAGTAATTGCGTCCGACACGTTATAGACCATAATTAAAAGCATGTCAGGGGACATTGCCTTAACAGTTGCTTGTTCAACGCTTTCCTTTACAACCGGACGGTAGTTTATCGAAAGGTAATATACGGAGCAAGTACACTGGACGTGTTGCTTTCCTAATACAAGGTTAGTAAGTGGGTGACACAAACTGCAAGTTTTGAGCTAAAATTTTCAAATCTAAAACCCACCAAACCCACAAAAATATTTTGTAAACACCGGTGAAGGGTTATTCTGGAAAACTTATCTAGGGTAAAAGCTAGATTGAATTTTCAAAGATCAAATGTTTTCATAAAGATCCAATTTCCTTAATGGATCTAAATTTTTATATAGTCATGTGGGACTGTAAACCACAACGTTACTACCATTGTTTATACCGCCGTAAAGAAATCACTGATGTACAAAGTGTGAAGAATAAAGAAGTGATTCTAGTATTTCAAGACTATATTGCTTGAGGACAAGCAACGCTCAAGTGTGGGAATATTTCATAATGTTAAAAACGAACATATATTTCATAGCATTATTCCTCAAGAAAGACAAGCTTTTAGTTGCAATTGTTCTATTTACAAGTGATATTCGTTTAAATAATAAAAGGTGAAGACAAAAGACAGATTCGATGAATTGAAGACGCAAAGGTCCAAAAAGCTCAAAAGTACAAAGTACAATCAAAGAGGTTCCAAATATTGATGAGAAACGTCCCGAAATTACAAGAGTACAAGATTCAAAAACGCAAAGTACAAAATATAAAATTGTACGCAAGGACGTTCGAAAATCCGGAACCGGCACATGAGTCAACTCTCAACGCTCGACGCAATGGACTAAAAATTACGAGTCAACTATGCACATAAATATAATATAATATATAATTAATTCTTAAAATTAATATATATATTATAATATATTTATAAATCGTCGGCAAGAAAGAAGCCAAAGGAGGGTGAGCTGTATTTTCAAACTCCGCGACTCGCGGAGTTTGAAGGCAAAAATTGCCGCGAGTCGCGGAGTACCCCTAAACTCAATTCCCTATAAAGCCAAACGAATTCTGATCATTTTTATCATCCAAATTCAATCTCTCTCTATATATGTATACATAAATATATTTATATTTATATTTTAATTTTAATTTTAATTATAATTCTAATAATAAGGGTATGTTAGCGAATGTTGAAATGGTGTAAGTCGAAATTCTGTCCGTGTAACGCTACGCTATTTTTAATCATTGTAAGTTATGTTCAACCTTTTTACATTAATGTCTCGTAGCTAAGTTATTATTATGCTTATTTAATCCGAAGTAATCATGATGTTGGGCTAATTACTAAAATTGGGTAATTGGGCTTTGTACCATAATTGGAGTTTGGACAAAAGAACGACACTTGTGGAAATTAGACTATGAGCTATTAATGGGCTTTATATTTGTTTAACTAAATGATAGTTTGTTAATGTTAATATAAAGATTTACAATTGGGCGTCCCTATAAATTACCATATACACTCGATCGGACACGATGGGTGGGGTATTTATATGTACGAATAATCGTTCATTTAACCGGACACGGGAATTGATTAATAGCCACTAGAATAATTAAAACAGGGGTGAAATTATGTACAAGGACACTTGGTATAATTGATAACAAAATATTAAAACCTTGGGTTACACTCAGTCGATAACCTGGTGTATTCATTAAACAAAGTATTAAAATCTTGTTACAGTTTAAGTCCCCAATTAGTTGGAATATTTAACTTCGGGTATAAGAATAATTTGACGAGGACACTCGCACTTTATATTTATGACTGATGGACTGCTATGGACAAAAACCAGACGGACATATTAAATAATCTAGGACAAAGGACAATTAACCCATGGGCATAAAACTAAAATCAACACGTCAAACATCATGATTACGGAAGTTTAAAAAAGCATAATTATTTTATTTCATATTTTATTTCCTTTATTTTATATTTAATTGCACTTCTAATTATCGCATTTTATTTATTATTATTGTATTTAATTGCACTTTAATTTTTGTACTTTTTAATTATCGCAAGCTTATTTTATCGCACTTTTATTTATCGCAATTTCATTATCGTTATTTACTTTACGCTTTAATTTAAGTCTTGTATTTATTTTTAATATTTTACATTTGGTTTTAACTGCGACTAAAGTTTTAAAATTGACAAACCGGTCATTAAACGGTAAAAACCCCTCTTTATAATAATAATATTACTTATATATATATATATATTTGTATTTTTATAAAAGTAAACTAATATAGCGTTAAGCTTTGTTTAAAGATTTTCCCTGTGGAACGAACCGGACTTACTAAAAACTACACTACTGTACGATTAGGTACACTGCCTATAAGTGTTGTAGCAAGGTTTAAGTATATCCATTCTATAAATAAATAAATATCTTGTGTAAAATTGTATCATATTTAATAGCATTTCCTGCTAAAATTTAATAGTATTTTATACCCCTTAGCTTTGACATCAAAAAGCTCTTATGGCCGCCACCACATGACCACCATGGGCAACATCTAGTAAATAAACAAGTGAAGGAAAACCCCCCGCCAAGAATTTTAATGAGACCCATTTGCTTTTAGTTTCTGTAAATCATGTTTGGTAGATTGCAAGAGGTCTCACGTATGAATCTTGTCTAAAACAGATATTATTGTGGTGGCTAGGGTAGGGTTGGAAACAACCATGGAATAATCATGCTAGGTTGCATACATCAGAGTATGGGGTCGGATTACATGCCCTCTGTAAGGATTATAGGACCCAAACAATAAGATTAATCACTGAGATTAATCACCCACTTCGACAAACGAAAGACAATAAAACAAGAAAATTAAAGAACACGAGATTTAACGTGGTTATATGTAATCGAATGTCGATTACTTTAATTCACGGACCAACTAGAGAGATTTTTATTGATATAATTCGGAGATACAACTGAGGGTTACATTAGGATGCTTTATATAGGCCAAAACAACTTGGAGAACAAGAAAAACTTAAATTTGGAAACTTCTCGCAGACGAAGCCGCGCCGCGCCACAAGGTGTGACGACCCGAAAAATTTCGACTAATTTTAAATCAAACTCTCGATACGATTTAATATTTTTGACACGATAAGAAAAGTCTGTTAGGCTGAGTCTTAAAATTTTTGAACTGTTTCATATATTCAATTGACCTTCGACCATTTTCGACGATTCACGAACAACTGTTTGTAAATAGTTATGTATATATATATATATATATATATAAATGTATATTAAATTGAAATACATAAATAGGATATTATATTAATTATAATTATAAGTATATGATTATGGAATTTAAGAATCAAGTTGTTATGTATTTTGGAGTGATCAGCAACAAAAATTCACGGGTTTTGAAATCTTATGGTGTGTCACAAAGTTAAGATGACAAGTTGGCCACTCATTTTATTTCCTTTTACTTACACAACTAGTTGATTTACCTTATTCTAGTGGGAATATGGAGTAATAGTTTTCTTCATGTTTTTAATTTGATTATTATATTTTTTTTCTTTCTTTTCCACTTTAATCTCACACACACGTACACTTGCACATACATGCACATAAACTTAAATTCAAGTAACACACATTTGTTACTGGTGGACTTTCACATCAAACACAAGCGGCCCAATTTCATTTACATTATCTACACATCTCTTATTTAAACTTCTTCTGCCTTTAATTCACTATTTGCCTGTGAATTCGTGTTAGTCACAAGACACTTGCTATTCTTGTTTGTTTTAGTATGCTACTTTAACGTTTAACATTATTATATAATAATGCATGCATTTGTTAAAGTGAAAGCATCTCTCATTTCTTTCTACGGTTGTCACCAACCCCTACATAAACCCAAATCACTTTACTTTATCCATCAACTAGTACCTCCATTTATGTTTCTTTTAATTCGATCCAAATCCAAAACCAAACACCCATTGACTATTGTTCCATTCGATCAATCTCTTACAACTACCAACTGCAGCTACTCGAGTTCCTTTTTCTGCCATTATCTTATGGCTGTTGATCGAAACTAAAGACCACCATAAACTGCTACCTTCATCACCCTATAAGCTATAATTTGCATCTGAAAAATAGCTCTTTCTTGTGGCCCTGCAGCTGCTACTGTTTTCTGGTTCAACCTAAACATCAAGAACATCACTATCATCTTCTTGTTCGATTACTATGACCACTACCATTTAAAAACCTGCAAACTATCTTCCTGTTACTGTTGCGGGCTATTAATTGATGTTATCCTTCCTATTGTTAACAAACGAAAACCATTCAATATCAACCACATTAAACCACAACCACCACACAACTATCATAATGATAAAACCAATTTAACTGATAAAAATTAATCTTTACTGCTTTCGTTCTATTCCTGTTTCGAGTATAACCCAAACAAAACCCTACTTGCTCAACCATCATCGATCATGTTATCACCATCACTTACGAGTACTACTTCTGTTCTTGTTTTTGGATTATGACTGAATACAAACCACCACCACCTCCTACAAACACCATGGAATTACCAACACCTTGAAACCAAACCCAGATGTCATTCCCTCTTTCTTTTCCACTCAGAATCCTATAGTAAACTGCTACACCTGCTACTTCTACCTCTTTTTGTTTAAACAGCCGTAACAAGTCAAGAATCATCCTCATCGAGCTATAACTACGGTTGTTGCTACAGCAAGGGTCTGTTGTTTCTGTTGTATGATAGGCTGAGAACCCAACCAAGAACCGTCACCCTAAAACCCATATCACCACCCATTTAACCACCATGAAAAACCCAACAACACCACACGAACACCAAACCACTTTCATCATCTTGATTCTTTTATTTTTCTGTTCCTGAACGACGAACAAATCGCAACCATTGAGGTTCGATTGTTGCTACTATTTTCTTCTGTTTATATATGAAACCATCACAGCCCGCAACCATTCATGACTATCTCTGGTTCGATACATTTTGCTACTTAAAGCTTATATTATTTTCTGTTTTGTTAACTACCACAACAGCTATATGTTTTTCTTTTCTTCTGATAATAATGATAGTGAGATGTTGATGATTATGTTCGTGATTATGAAAGATTTACGTAATGATGGACATGGATGGGGTCTTTATGTCGATAAACATAAAGTAAAGATGATGGCTTTTGCTTTTGCTTTTTCTGTTTCACTTTACAACCTAACACCGAACCTTCCACATTACTTATACTAATTGGGCTTAGATATATTGGTTATCGGGCCGTTTACATGTTTTAATTATTGGACTGCTTCAATCCATTAAACCTCATTATCGAGTTTTATTTTGAGCTTGATTAAACCGCAATTGGGCCACTCCTTGTAGCCCATCGTTTTTATGTTCCTGTCAAGATGCAACAGCCGATGCTGCTCACTTCAATTTGTCTCTAATTCTGTTATGGTATTAAATGGGTTAACAACGATGATAGATGTCGATAAATGATACGATGGAGATAAGTTTCTATGAGATGTTGGTGATGATGCTATACGACTAGGATATATGACGGGATGATCATGTAGTTAATAATGGGTGATGTGTTAATGTTTCAATGATGATCTAATGATGATTCGTATGATGATAATGAACCAAGGTGTGA
This sequence comes from Rutidosis leptorrhynchoides, assembly GCF_046630445.1. Classification (NCBI taxonomy): domain Eukaryota; kingdom Viridiplantae; phylum Streptophyta; class Magnoliopsida; order Asterales; family Asteraceae; genus Rutidosis; species Rutidosis leptorrhynchoides. Next base: position 89,413,546 of record NC_092340.1, on the reverse strand, counting down.
CTGTTTCTTTTTCGCTATTACGTTTACCTTGTTTTGTTCGAAACCCACAAAACCCCTTCGGTTTGGTTTACTACAGTTTCAATTATCAACGAACACTACCCATGAACACGCTGTTATAATCACCTCTCTGTTATGCTGCACGTTTGGGTTTTGTTTCAATCAAACACAAATTTCAAAACCTACAACTCGTTTCTGTTCAAACCAAAGACATACACAACTATTAAAATCATCTGCTACATCTCATTATCGACTGTTGCAGCTGCTTCTATTTAAATTTCATTCATTATAGATGAATATAGATGATCTATGAGGACTGTTGCTGCCATACGATCCGTTTCTGTTTCTGTTTTTAAACGAGACTATGATGGTGATGTACTGTTCGAAAGAGATAATGACGATGGAAGACAACAATGATGAATTAAAAGAGATGATGATCGACGGCTACTACAGTTGACGATTTATTTATTTTTTCGGATCAATGATTTAAGTTAAGTGGATCACTTAACAAAGATTGGGTCGTTTCCTGTTCATATCTTTCTATTTTGGGCCTAAATCTAGCTTATGACTCCCTGTTGGGCCGATGGCAGACTAAACATAAAACGGGTTATATCATTTTAGTTATTGATATAAATTATAAAAACTAAAACGGATGAGTGGTATAGAGTGTTGACGGGATTGTGGAAGGTCGCGGGTTCGATCCTTGCCAAGAGCGTTTATTTTTTTTGAGCTTGTGTCGAAGGTAGCCTATTTTTACTTATTATTATTATTATTATTATTATTATTATTATTATTATTATTATTATTATTATTATTATTATTATTATTATTATTATTATTATTATTATTAAAAGTATTAAAATTAATATTTGTATTAGAATTATCCTTTATAAAAAGATTATCTTTATTATTAGAATTATCATAAATTTTATCATAATTAGTATTATTATTATTATTATTATTATTATTATTATTATTATTATTATTATTATTAGTATTTTTAATCATTAATATATCAAATAAAGATTTTATATATAAAAATATATTTATTACATAAAACATAACTATATTAATATTTTTATAATAAATATTAATTATATATTTAAAGTATATAAAAAATAAATATAACTAATTAATTTATTAATGAAACATATAATATATTAAAATAACAATTTTATCACTAATAATATGTAAATTGGTTCGATTACAATTATATGTGTTAATATATATATATATATATATATATATATATATATATATATATATATATATATATATATATATATATATATATATATATATATATATATAAATGATATAGGTTCATGAATCCGAGGTCAACCTTACATTGTTCAGTTCCGTCGTATTCATATTTTCGCTACAAAATATCGTATTGTAAGTTTCATTTGCTCCCTTTTTAAATGCTTTTGCAATATATATTTTTGGGACTGAGAATACATGCGCTGCTTTTATAAATGTTTTAAGAAATAGACACAAGTAATCGAAACTACATTCTATGGTTGGATTATCGGATCGAATATCACCTCTTTTAGCTTGGTAGCCTAAGAATTAGGGAACAGACACCCTAATTGATGCGAATCCTAAAGGTAGATCTACGGGCACTAACACCCCCCATACTGGAAAATGGTATGCTTTAGTACTTCGAGTTTATATTATACAGATGGATTTCTGATTTGGGGATATTCTATATGCATGATGTTAATGTCTGTTACCAGGTGTTCAATCCATATGAATGATTTTTTAAACACTTGCGAGTGCATGCTTATTGAATAAAGAAAATCTTGTGGTCTATTAAAATTATGGAAATGATTATTATGATAAACTAATGAACTCACCAACCTTTTGGTTGACACTTGAAAGCATATTTATTCTCAGGTATTAAAGAAATCTTCCGCTGTGCATTTGCTCATTTTAAAGATATTACTTGGAGTCAGTCATGGCATATTTCAAAAGATGTTGCATTCGAGTCATTGAATTCATCAAGATTATTATTAAATAAATGACAGATTAGGTCATTTATAGTTTGGATATTATGAAATGGTATGCATTCCTGTCAACTTTCGATGTAATGAAAGTTTGTCTTTTAAAAACGAATGCAATGTTTGTAAAATGTATCATATAGAGGTCAAATACCTCGCAATGTAACCATATGTTATTGTATTCATCCTTATGGATTAGGACGGGTCGCTTCATGTGGTATCAGAGCGGTGGTCTTAGCGAACTTGCATTAGTGAGTCTGGACTTCGACCTAGTAATTGTTAGGATACATTAATGAGTCTAGATTTGGATCTTGTCTGCATGTCAAAAGTTTGCATATCATTCCTTGTCCCAAAATATCTACTTATCATTTTCAGTCTCGACACGCCTTATTGCAATTATTGCATAGATGATGTACAGACAAATTCATATCCCATCACATTAGACTTTGTCTGACACGTTTCCTTAATTCTCTTCGTAATCTACGGGATGTTTTGTACTATATATAGGTATTCTATGTAATTAGAATATCATCCAATATCCGAAAATCATTTCATATCGAAAAAAAAATCCTTTGTCAGACCGTACAAAATGGAACTCGCAAATATTTCAAATTCCTCAGATTCCGACAGCTATTCCGATATGAATTTTCACACGAGCTCCGATAGCAGTATAACTGGAATGGATCAATCAATTAGTCATCTTCAAATCTCGATGAATTGGGGATGAGTTCGTAGTCGAATTAATCAATGGAAACGAGAAGAAGGCGATCCCTTCCACCAACCAAATTCACCTCTTGGCAAAGAACCTGAAGCACTTACCGGCGAACCAGTCCGAAACACCATTTTCACCCTCATTTTCAGGATAGCTCGCAACGATTACACAATATCTACAATTCTAAACCTAAATTCATCCGCTCATTTCAACCGCCAATCATCCCGGAATAATAGAAGAAGTCAACGAGCTCCGCGCTCGGGTAACAACTTTGGAGAATATGGTGCATAACTTACAAACACCTGCAGCATCACCGGCATCAACAACTGTACCACCAACAACACAAGCCTCAGCATCACAATCTATACCTCGATCATAATCTTCGTTCTACATCTTGTTCTACATCGATTATCTTCGTCCTACATATCGTTCTATATCATTTTCTTCGTTCTTCATGGTGATTATGTAATCTCTAATGTTTTAGAGATTATGTAATCTAGTTCTAACGATAACTTAAATGAGTTTAATATTATATTGACTCATTAAATCCATGATTACATCTGAAGAAAACATATATGTATATATATATATATATTCATAAAGATTGTAATTTAAAAGTTCTTTTGTACAAACTATTAATGGTGAAAATATTTTAACGGGTAGGTAATACCCGAGGAATATTTAGTTTTCACATTAATAAGTTACACTGTACATTCTTCAATTCAGATTCAGCAGTCATTAACAATACTGCCCAAATCCACACATATATGTATCCGTTCACCAAAGAACAACTATTTTCATTCAAATTCAATTTCATATTCGGATTTTGACATATCAGAATCCAAGTCAAAATTGGACAAGTGGCATAATGAAGAAAATAATGGAAAAAATAAAATTGAATAGTAACCAATTAATTAACTACGTAAAAAAATAAATTTCTTCATCATCTTTTGATCTTAAATATTTTAAATTCTAAGATTATATATTGGACTATTGGACTACTAACCTTGGACAATTAAACAGTATTAAAAGAGTAAGAAATATTAATTACAACATTTTGACTTAAAATATCGTTAATAAGTTACACCTACTACAGTTAAATAATTCCTCAAGTTTACCACTTGATTTGATCCTAAACATTCGATGTATCTTGACGATTACAATCTTCTTTCAAAACCCTTCGAAATTCTTGAAACACCTCGGATTGATAACCAATGATTCGGACAAATTAATATAGAAAATGTTGATGAAGCAATAAAAGCTATATATGGTATTAATGGCCAGAAGCTTAATAATAAAGAATAGTGTGTTGAAAGAGTTCAGTTTTGGAACTGAAAAACGGATTGAGAAGACTATAAAGGAGGCTGTGGATAAATCACAAAATCTGTACTTAGAATTCATATGATTCAGTATCTGCTGAAATCCTTAGCGAATACCTTGCTCCTTACTTATTCTAAATCCTTGCGGAAAAGGTTCTGCAACATCCTTTGATTTTAGATATTTTAAATTCTAAGATATCATCGTATCTTTCGTTATAAATATATTCGATATTTCTGAAGATACCTTCTTAAATATCTTTGTCCAAAATTATCTATCACCTTGTGTTATCTATCTTACATCATAAAAGAAACTGTTTTAGTTTCTATCCTTCTGTAAAATTTGAGATTAAATTATGAATGATTACTGGAGAAGTGTTGGGAATTGAAGCATGAGTTAGTATAATATAATGACGCCAGGCCAACGTGATTATATTACAGTAAGTCATGCTGAATTCCTAATGGAACTTGATGATCCACAGACTATACCATCATCATGTGCCATGTTACATAACTCTTTCATTATATATATATATATATATATATATATATATATATATATATATATATATATATATATATATATATATATATATATATATATATATATATATATTCTTGATAGTTCTATCTTTTCCGTGATTTCTAGTAATTTACCAAATCAAATCTTGCTATTACCTTTCCTTTCTGCATAATATATTATGATCATTCGAAACTTCATACTTACGAATTCTGGACCATTATTCGCTTGACTTGAAGTCGGAAAGAGGAAACAAAAGCATGGAACTCCGAAATATAAGGGAAAATATAAAGCACAACAATAACACAGAAATTACAAACCATGTATATCAATGCGTATAGCAACGTAAAGACACGGGAAAATTATAAATACAACAATCCCTAGGGTGAAGTAGAATTAAACAGATTCCTCCTGTGGGAGTTGGAAAAGAAGGATGATTGTTAAGATAGACAATATAAGGTCAAGGACCAGAACTGGATCGAGTATTTTCACAATCTTTGGAAGAGTAAATTGAGGAAGAAAGTATAGGAGTGGTGAAAATAATGGAACGGAAAAGATGAATTTATAGCGAAATTTCAAATATCGCAATCGAGGTAGATGATCATATTTAATTAAAGAGGATCATAATTTCCTTAATTACCAAAGAATCGAATCTGATATAGATTCTGAAGATTTTCTTAAATCCGTGGAATTCCGAAAATCCTTCGTGACTACGTCAAAAGTTAAATCTCTATCTCAATCTTTTGTGACAGCTTCACTCGTACGCTTCACATAATCGAATCGTTTTATCTATATTAATCAATAATGATAAAACTCTATTTATCAACTCATATTCGTCATGAAAACATTTTTATTATTAGCCATGATAACCTCGATCAAATTTCGGGACGAAATTTCTTTAACGGGTAGGTACTGTGACGACCCGGAAAATTTTGACTAATTTAAAAGCAAACTCTCGATACGATTTAATATTTTTAACGCGATAAGAAAAGTCTGTTAGGCTGAGTCTTAAAAATTTTGAACTGTTTCATATATTCAATTGACCGTTGACCATTTTCGACGATTCACGAACAACTGTTTGTAAATAGATATGTATATATAGATATATATATATATATATATATATATATATATATATATATATATATATATATATATATATATATATATATATATATATATATATATATATATATATATATATAAATGTATATTAACTTGAAATACATAAATAGGATATTATATTAATTATAATTATAAGTATATGCTTATGGAATTTAAGAATCAAGTTGTTATGTATTTTGGAGTGATCAGCAACAAAAATTCACGGGTTTTGAAATCTTATGGTGTGTCACAAAGTTAAGATGACAAGTTGGCCACTCATTTTATTTCCTTTTACTTATACAACTAGTTGATTTACCTTATTCTAGTGGGCAATATGGAGTAATAGTTTTCTTCATGTTTTAAATTTGATTATTATATTTATTTTTTTCTTTCTTTTCCACTTTAATCTCACACACACGTACACTTGCACATACATGCACATGAACTTAAATTCAAGTAACACGCATTTGTTAACACTCATTTGTTAGTGGTGGACTTTCACATCAAACACAAGCGGCCTAATTTCATTTACATTATCTACACATCTCTTATTTAAACTTCTTCTGCCTTTAATTCACTATTTGCCTGTGAATTCGTGTTAGTCACAAGACACTTCCTATTCTTGTTTGTTTTAGTATGCTACTTTAACGTTTAACATTATTATATAATAATGCATGCATTTGTTAAAGTGAAAGCATCTCTCATTTCTTTCTACGGTTGTCACCAACCCCCACATAAACCCAAATCACTTTACTTTATCCATCAACTAGTACCTCCATTTCTATTTCTTTTAATTCGATCCAACTTCAAAACCAAACACCCATTGACTATTGTTCCATTCGATCAATCTCTTACAACTACCAACTGCAGCTACTCGAGTTCCTTTTTCTGCCGTTATCTTATGGCTGTTGATCGAAGACTAAAGACCACCATAAACCGCTACCTTCAGCACCCTATAAGCTATAATTTGCATCTGAAAAATAGCTCTTTCTAGTGGCCCTGCAGCTGCTACTATTTTCTGGTTCAACCTAAACATTAAGAACATCACTATCATCTTCTTGTTCGATTACTATGACCACTACCATTTAAAAACCTGCAACCTATCTTCCAGTTCCTGTTGCAGGCTATTAATTGCTGTTATCCTTCATGTTGTTAACAAACGAAAACCATTCAATATCAACCACATTAAACCACAACTATCATACTGATAAAACCAATTTAACTGATAAAAACCCATCTTTACTGCTTTCGTTCTATTCCTGTTTCGAGTATAACCCAAACAAAACCCTACTTGCTCAACCATCATCGATCATGTTATCACCATCACTTACGACTACTACTTCTGTTCTTGTTTTTGGATTATGACTGAATACAAACCACCACCACCTCCTACAAACACCATGGAATCACCAACACCTTGAAACCAAACCCAGATGCCATTCCCTCTTTCTTTTCCACTCAGACTGCTATAGTAAATTGCTACACCTGCTACTTCTACCTCTTTTTGTTTAAACAGCCGTAACAAGTCACGAATCATCCTCATCGAGCTACAATTTCAATTGTTGCTACAGCAAGGGTCTGTTGTTTCTGTTGTATGATAGGCTGAGAACCCAACCAAGAACCGTCACCCTAAAACCCATATCATCACCCATTTAACCACCATGAAAAACCCAACAACACCACACGAACACCAAACCACTTTCATCATCTTGATTCTTTTATTTTTCTGTTCCTGAATGACGAACAAATTGCAACCATTGAGGTTCGATTGTTGCTTCTATTTTCTTCTGTTTATATATGAAACCATCACAGCCTGCAACCATTCACGACTATCTCTAGTTCGATACAGTTTGCTACTTAAAGCTTATACTATTTTTTGTTTCGTTAACTACCACAACAGCTATATGTTTTTCTTTTCTTCTGATAATAATGATAGTGAGATGTTGATGATTATGTTCGTGATTATGAAAGAGTTACGTGATGATGGATATGGATGGGGTCTTTATGTCAATAAACATAAAGTTAAGATGATGGCTTTTGCTTTAGCTTTTCTGTTTCACTTTACAACCTAACACCGAACCTTCCACATTACTTATACTAATTGGGCTTAGATAAATTGGTTATCTAGCTGTTTACATGTTTTAATTATTGGACTGCTTCAATCCATTAAACCTCATTATCGAGTTTTATTTTGAGCTTGATTAAACCGCAATTGGGCCACTCCTTGTAGCCCATCGTTTTTCTGTTCCTGTCAAGATGCAGCAGCCAATCCTGCTTACTTCAATCTGTCTCTAATTCTGTTATGGTATTAAATGGGTTAACAAAGATGATAGATGTCGATAAATGATACGATGGAGATAAGTTTCTATGAGATGTTGGTGATGATGCTATACGACTAGGATATATGACGGGATGATCATGTAGTTAATAATGGGTGTTGTGTTAATGTTTCAATGATGATCTAATGATGATTCGTATGATGATAATGAACCAAGGTGTGACTGTTTCTTTTTCGCTATTACGTTTACCTTGTTTTGTTCGAAACCCACAAAACCCCTTCAGTTTGGTTTACTACAGTTTCAATTATCAACGAACACCACCCATGAACACGCTGTTATAATCACCTCTCTGTTATGCTGCACGTTTGGGTTTTGTTTCAATCAAACACAAATTTCAAAACCTACAACTCGTTTCTGTTCAAACCAAAGACATACACCACTATTAAAATCATCTGCTACATCTCATTATTGACTGCTGCAGCTGCTTCTATTTAAATTTCATTCATTATAGATGAATATAGATGATCTATGAGGACTATTGCTGCCATACGACCCGTTTCTGTTTCTGTTTCTGTTTTTAAACGAGACTATGATGGTGATGTATTGTTCGAAAGAGATAATGACGATGGAAGACAACAATGATGAATTAAAAGAGATGATGATCGACGGCTGCTACAATTAACGATTTATTTATTTTTCCGGATCAATGATTTAAGTTAAGTGGATCACTTAGCAAAGATTGGGCCGTTTCCTGTTCCTATCTTTCTATTTTGGGCCTAAATCTAGCTTGTGATTCCCTGTTGGGCCGATGGCAGACTAAACATAAAACGGGTTATATCATTTTAGTTATTGATATAAATCAGAAAAACTAGAACGGAGGAGTGGTATAGAGTGTTGACGGGATTGTGGAAGGTCGCGGGTTCGATCCTTGCCAAGAGCGTTTATTTTTTTGAGCTTGTGTTGAAGGTAGCCTATTTTTACTTATTATTATTATTATTATTATTATTATTATTATTATTATTATTATTATTATTATTATTATTATTATTATTATTATTATTATTAAAAGTATTGAAATTAATATTTGTATTAGAATTATCCTTTATAAAAAGATTATCTTTATTATTAGAATTATCATAAATTTTATCATAATTAGTATTATTATTATTATTATTATTATTATTATTATTATTATTATTATTATTATTATTATTAGTATTATTAATCATTAATATATCAAATTAAGATTTTCTATATAAAAATATATTTATTACATAAAACATAACTATATTAATATTTTTATAATAAATATTAATTATCTATTTAAAGTATATAAAAAAATAAATATAACTAATTAATTTATTAATGAAACATATAATATATTAAAATAACGATTTTATCACTAATAATATGTAAATTGGTTCGATTACAATTATATGTGTTAATATATATATATATATATATATATATATATATATATATATATATATATATATATATATATATATATATATATATATATATATATATATATATATATATATATATATATATATATATATATATATATATATATATATATATATGATATAAGTTCGTGAATCCGAGGTCAACCTTACATTGTTCAGTTCCGTCGTATTCATATTTTCGCTACAAAATATCGTATTGAAAGTTTTATTTGCTCCCTTTTTAAATGTTTTTGCAATATATATTTTTGGGACTGAGAATACATGCGCTGCTTTTATAAATGTTTTACTAAATAGACACAAGTAATCGAAACTACATTCTATGGTTGGATTATCGAATCGAATATCACCCCTTTTAGCTTGGTAGCCTAAGAATTAGGGAACAGACACCCTAATTGACGCGAATCCTAAAGGTAGATCTACGAGCACTAACACCCCCCATACTGAAAAATGGTATGCTTTAGTACTTCGAGTTTATATTATACAGATGGATTTCTGTTTTGGGGATATTCTATATGCATGATGTTAATGTCGGTTACCAGGTGTTCAATCCATATGAATGATTTTTTAAACACTTGCGAGCGTATGATTATTGAATAAAGGAAATCTTGTGGTCTATTAAAATTATGGAAATGATTATTATGATAAACTAATGAACTCACCAACCTTTTGGTTGACACTTGAAAGCATGTTTATTCTCAGGTATTAAAGAAATCTTCCGCTGTGCATTTTCTCATTTTAAAGATATTACTTGGAGTCAGTCATGGCATATTTCAAAAGACGTTGCATTCGAGTCGTTGAATTCATTAAGATTATTATTAAATAAATGACAGATTAGGTCATTTATAGTTTGGATATTATGAAATGGTATGCATGCCTGTCAACTTTCGATGTAATGAAAGTTTGTCTTTTAAAAACGAATGTAATGTTTGTAAAATGTATCATACAGAGGTCAATTACCTCGCAATGTAACCATATGTTATTGTATTCGTCCTTATGGATTAGAACGGGTCGCTTCACAAGGGGCCGCGCCGCACCTCAAAGGCTATTCTCCGGACAGTCGTTTTCCAAAAACTGATGCTCTGATCATACGTTAGGCTGCGTCGCGCCTTCCAAGGTCGCGGCGCGCCTCCCCTGCTCTTTCGAATTCGTTTTGATGTCCTTCACATCCAACATTCTCCCACTTGAAGATAGTCAAAACTATGACTCACATTTTGTCAACCCATCATACCAACCTAACCAAGATCGCCAAAGCACCCTTTACCTCCAAACTCCACTCGGGACACGCACACTCCTATCACATACGCCGGATAAGCTGACTTTCGATACAAAGTCTTCAACACTTCTTGTTAGAATCGAATCATCATCTCTCTATCTCCCTAGTCGATCACCACCTTCTCATTAGTTCATGAAAAGACCCGTTGAAGCTATGCAAAACATCATCTTGTCCATTGACACCACCTTAGTAAACATATCCGCGGGATTCTTCATATAAAGGACTTTCTCCAATGTCAAAGTACCATCTTCAATACGTTCTCGAATGAAATGATACCTCAAATCAATGTATTTCGTGCGATTATGAAACACCGGATTCTTCGTGAGATTGATTGCACTTTGATTATCACATTATAAGAAGCAATTGTCTTGTCTTTTACCCAACTCACACAAGAAGTTCTTTAACCAAACAAGCTCTTTAGAAGCTTCCACAATAGCCATGTACTCGGCCTCGGTGGTCGACAAAGCAACACTCCTTTGTAGTCTAGAAATTCAACTAACCACCGTCTTACCAACCATGAACACATATCCGGTAGTACTCTTACCCGAATCACCAAATCCACCCAAATTTACATCCGCATAACCTCTAAGTACAACATTGCTTTTAGTGAAACACAATCCCATACTAGAAGTACCTTTCAAATAACGAAGCAACCATTTGACCGCTTCCCAATGCTCCTTCCCCGGATTAGACATATAACGGCTTACAACTCTCAATGCATGAGCTATATCCGGTCTCGTACAAATCATGGCATACATAATACTTCCCACGGCCGATCTATACGGAACCTTTTCATCTCTGCTTTGTCTTCTTCCGTTTTAGGTGATTGACTCTTCGATAACTTTATCGCGCTACCCAAAGGCATAGTACGAGCCTTTTCTCTATCAACATTAAACTTTTCTACTACTTTCTCAATATACTTGGATTGAGACATGTATAGAACACCTTTAGCACAATCACGCACAATACTCATTCCAAGTATTTGTTTAGCACTACCAAGATCCTTCATCTAGAACTCTTTTGAAAGCATACCTTTCAACTTATTGATCTCGCACATGTCCGAACCTGCAAGCAACATATCATCAACGTATAAAAATAAGATTATGTAAGAAGACTTGAATTTCTTCAAGTAACAACAATGGTCCGCTTCACATTTTACAAAACCAACCTTCTTCATAAACTCATCAAATCTCAAGTACCATTGCCGAGGTGCTTGTTTCAATCCATACAAGTTTTCTTTAACATACAAACCCACTTCTCTTTACATTTTACCTCAAAGCCCTTGGGTTGCCTCATGTAGATCTCTTCGTCAAGATCCCCATGTAAGAATGCGGTCTTCACATCTAGTTGTTGTAGATGTAAGTCCTCGAATGCGACCAACGAAAGCACCAAATGAATAGTAGTCATCTTCACCACCGGTGAGAATATCTCTTAGTAATCAACCTCTTTCCTTTGTTGAAACCCTTTAACCACTAGCCGTGCTTTGTACCTCTTCTTGCCATCCACCTCATTCTTTATTCTATACACCCATTTGTTTTGCAACGCCTTTTTATCATGAGGTAATTTCACTAGTGACCAAGTCTTGTTCTTCTCAAGTGACCCCATCTCTTCTTTCATAGCAAGCTCTCATTGTATGGATTCTTTGGACTTTCTTGCTTCAAAGTAACTTTCGGGTTCACCATTCTCGGTATAGAGCAAGTAGTTTGTTGATGGAGAATACCTAGGATTAGGTTTAGGCACTCTATTCGAGCGTCTAAGTATAGGAGCAACCGGTATAGTTGGACCGGTTTCATTAGCCTCCTCATTACTAGAACTCGCACTATGTTCGGAATTATCACCGCTATCCGAACCATCCCCATCATTGTCAAGATCCGACCCATCACCATTAATCGGCAATTCATTGTTCCCCGAACTCTCACTAGAACCCGCAAGATCATCAAGAGAAACATCATCAAGAATAACATGATCCGGTTTTTGACTCCCCGTTTTCGGTTTGCCATAGACCGAATCTTCATCAAAGATAACATAACGCGATCGAATAACTGTTTTAGCTTCATTATCCCAACAACGATAGCCCATTTTATCCCAACCGTAATCAATGAATGTACACTTCTTTGACTTAGCTTCAAGTTTATCTTTATCAATATCTTTGGTCTTCACATAAACATTACACCCAAAGATTCTAAGATGATCGTAACTAACCTTTTTACCTAGCCATTCTTCTTCGGGAATTCGGAAACCCAATGGTGTTGAGGGTCCCCTATTAATCAAATAAGCCACCGTGTTAACCACATCCGCCCAAAACTTCTTAGGTAAACTGGCATGTAGTCTCATACTCCTAGCTCTTTCATTCAACGTACGATTCATACGCTCGGTGACCCTATTGTATTGTGGTGTCTCTGGTACCATTTTCAACATTCTAATACCGAACTTTGCACAATGGTCTTTAAACTCAAGACTACCATATTCTCCTCCATTGTCCGACCTTAAGTACTTGACCTTTAAATTGGTCTCATTCTCAACCATAGCTTTCCACTTCACAAAAGTACCAAAACTTCGGATTTAGCTTTAAGAAAATAAACTCATACCTTTCGAGTGGCGTCATCAATGAAGGTGACATAATAACGAGAACCTCCATGTGATTCTACATTCATTGGCCCAAAAACATCCGTATGAACTAGCTCCAATTTCTTCAACTTTGGTGAATTCCCCGATTTAACAAAAGTTACCTTCTTTTGCTTCCCATAAGTACATGGTTCGCAAAACCCAAGCTCTATCTTTTTCAAATCCGGAATTCTCCCACTCGAACTAAGAACCTTCATACCATTCTCACCCATATGCCCAAGTCTTCGGTGCCATAGAGTAGAACTAGCCCCAACGTTAACCGTAGCAATCACCGTGTCTTCTTCAAACACCTCAACCATATAAAGAGTTCCCCTTTTATGTCCACGAGCTACAACATTACTACCCTTAATCACCTCCCATTAGCGATTCTTGAAAGTAACCCCATTACCTTCTTCATCTAATTGACCAACCGAGATTAACTTCCTCTTTAACTTAGGAATAAACCTCACGTTCTTCAAAGTCCAGTTAGAACCAAGAGTAGTCTTCAATACAACATCTCCTATACCTTTAATCTCGAGACTTTCATTGTTTTCCAATCAAACTTTACCTTGATACGCCCGAAAATTCCTCATCACGCTCTTAGTGGGAGTAGCGTGAAACGAAGCTCTCGAATCCAAGACCCAAGACTCCACCGAACTTTCAATACTACATAGTAGTGCATCCTCTGTATCTTCCGCGATCAAGTTAACATCTTTAACCGGAGCATTCTTACAATATCTTTGATAATGCCCCTTTTGATTGCAACCCCAACAAATAACGTCATTTTGGTCTTTCAATGGATACCTCTTTTTGAACTTCCCTTTACTCTTCTTCATACCGCGATCAACTTTCCTACCTCGGTTGTCGGTACTTAACAAAGAACCGGATAACAATTCCCCTGAACTTCTCCTACGAGTGTCTTCTCCGAGAATTAAATCCCTAATTCCTTCATACGCAAGCTTAGTAGTACCGATAGAGCTACTAACCGCGGTAACTGTACCCGACCAACTTTCCGGTAATGATGAAAGCAAGATTAGTGCTTTTAGTTCATCAACAAACTTGATTTCAACTGACTCTAATCTTGAAACAAGATTGTTGAATTCGTTGATATGATCCGTTGCACTCATACCTTCCTTCATCTTCGTGTTGAAAAATTATCGCATGAGAAAAACCTTATTCGACGCCGTAGGTTTCTCGTACATGTTGGAGAGTGCCTTCAAACAATTAAACGTTGTCTTTTCATTCATAATATTACCTACAACGTTCTTGGCGAGTGCAAGACAAATCGCACCCAAAGCTTGATGATCCAAGAGCATCCAATCGGCATCGTTCATGCCTTCGGGTTTGGTCTCCAACAAAGGTTGGTGAAATTTCTTTTGATACAAGTAGTCTTCTATTTGCATCTTCCAAAAGGCGAAGTCTTTACCATCAAACCGCTCGATCTTCAATTTACCGTCTTCCGTCATCGATCCCAACACGAACCTTGTGCTATGATACCAATTGTAAGGATTATAGGACCCAAACAATAAGATTAATCACTAAGATTAATCACCCACTTCGATAAACGAAAGACAATAAAACAAGAAAATTAAAGAACACGAGATTTAATGTGGTTATATGTAATCGAATGTCGATTACTTTAATCCACGGATCAACTAAAGAGATTTTTATTGATATAGTTCGTAGATACAACTGAAGGTTACATTTAAAGATGGCAATAGATATCCGATCCAGTGGATATCCATCCGATCCACCCGATTATTTGTGGATATGGACGATCTAAATGGATATGGATATGGATGTGGATGAAAAAATTTCATCCATGGATGAACCCGCTTTCACCCAAAATAAATAAATATATAAATTTATCACTCAAATTAGTATCATTTATGTAGTGATATTTCATTAATTATATTCATATTCATCTTTCTTTATATTTTCTCTAAAAATATAAATTTCTTCTTATAGTTTGTTTTGTTTAAATAATCAAATGTATTTATCGTACTTTGGTGGTTCAAATGTGATTTCATGTAACTAAAAGTAAGCAACTTACATGTCGATATCTTTACACGTTTAATAGGTTATCTATTGAATATTTGTTATATAGATTAGTAAAATGTGACTTTCGGTCGCATAAACTAATAAAAATATTACTTTTGATCGTATATAGTGAACCACCGCTTATAATTGTTAAAAATAAAATAAATTTAAATGGATATGGATAATTATCCATTAACCCGCTTCACCCGACGGATATGGATATGTATGGATGAAAAGTAAAAAAGAATAAATAGATATGGATATGGATACGGCCTCACCCGATCCATATCCGGTCCATTGTCATCCCTAGTTACATTAGGATGCTTTATATAGGTGTGACGACCCGGAAATTTCCGACCAAATTTAAAACTTAATCTTTATATAAGAAATGAATTTTAATAAATCTTGAACCTCCGAAAAGAGTTTTACACAAGCTTTTGGTCACCCTTTTATTCCGACGATTCACGAACGTCATAACTTGATTTAATTGTTTAATTGTTTAATTATTGTGTATATATATGGATTTATATATATTTAACTTGAAAATATGATAATTAAATATCTTATTAAGTATATTAACAAAGTATTATATATATATTTTCATACTACTAATTTAAAGAGTTTTCAAACAATATATATTACTATTTAAACGACGTAATTAACTTATGTTAAAATGTATTTACATATAATGTATTACGAGTGTAAATACATCCTTACAAGTATTGAATAAACTTTAAAATATACCAATACATATAAAGGATAGCTATACTCGTATTTTCGTTCAATTTCCTCAAAGAATTCTACTCGCATTCATACGGTATTTTTACCCGTATTATACACAGCTTCTAGAAGTATTTACTATTGGTATATACCAATAGAATTCTGCAATTATTTGTGTAATATGTCAACCATGACCTAATTAATTTAATATGTCATGCATAACTTAATATAATTTAACTTATCTTAGATATTTTCACTAAAAGCCAAAATTATAAGCTTATAAATAAGGACCATTTTAACTCATTTTTACTCCACATTTTCTTAAACTAAATGTAGTAAAAACAGACACTTGAATGCTCTCATATCATACTTTAATCTTAGCAACTTTCCTCTTCATAATCAAGGTAAAATACTTCTCAAAATCCTTGTTCAATTCCTTGTATAGTTGCTATCTTATTATACTTATAAAACTTGTAAAAACTAGAACTTGTTTTGGTGAACACCAAGCTTGTTTGAAAAAATAATCTAATCTTTCTAACTTAACTCTAATAACACTTATTTATATGTATTATGATGTTATATTAAGTTAATATAAGAACTTATAACTTGTACATATGAAGAACACCTTGAAACTTAACATATATCCTTTAATCTCCATTCGGTAAAAAGCGGGCTGTTTTGGGTTGGGATTTAAAAACCTATCTTAGACTTTGAGTTCGAGGCTAAAACTTTGGAAATATGTTAATATATGTAAATAAGACTTCCAGTATTTTTTTTCATGATTTTAGACAAAGTGGAAGTATTTTAACAAAAATCATATATTGGGTGGATGCCGGGATTTTTCAAAATCTGTCCACCGACACAAAAAGAGGGTAAAGCTCTAAAAATTACTACTTGGGATGAACGTTTCGAATTGGTTTTGTAAACTTTACTTCTTAACGAAACCATATCAATTTGATTCACTTTAAATGGAGTTGTAATGAATATTTGGCGAGCAAAACAAAATCTGCTAAAATTAACGTTGTATGGACGAAATTTATATTATAAAAAATATATTAACCATATCCTTGTTAACTTTTCCTATATCCTATATATATTTGGACATGTTATCAGTAGTATAACAAAATATTATAATCTTGGTTAATTCTGTGATTGTATATATGTATAATAATATTCTTGGTACGTCCTAACACAATAAGTATACAATACGTTTTGATAAATCCTAAGACAATACGTATACAATACGTCTTAGTTAATTCTAAGACAATACGTATATAATACGTCTCTGGGTTGATTCAAAGACAATACGTATACAATACGTCGTGGGGGTAATTCTAAGATTATATATATATATATATATATATATATATATATATATATATATATATATATACCGATTATTGGACTGTTGGACTTTTCGGACTATTTTGGACTACTAACAAAGGACTACTAACAATGGACTACTAACATAAAATGTTAAAAATTATTATATAAGTATTCTATGAACTTGCTTTATTTTATTCATATGTCGTATTATTATCTGAATCGTTATTATTATTATAGGTTCGTGAATCCAAGGACGGCGGTCATATTTTTAATAAGTTGAAAACTTATTATTAATATACTTTTACCACTATGAGTATATAGTCCCATTTTTAAACTCTAAAAATATTTTTAGATGAGAATACATGCATTTTATGTTTTACGCCATGGACACAAGTACTTAAAATATATTCTACGTTGAGTTGTACAACCTTGCATATCTTCCCTAATAGCTTGGTAACTAATATTTACATGTTGTAAGAACATGTAAGCGCGAATCCTATTGATAGATCTATCGGGTTTGACAACCCCAACCGGGCTAGTCGCTCTAGTATCGTAAACGGTTGCATAGTACCTAGTTTTTACTACACTTGGTACAGTGTAGGGAGATTTCATAATAAAGGGAATATGTCACATTAATGGTTAAGTATGGTTACCGAAGCACTCAACAACTTATAGAATAATTTTATACACTTGAGAGTGTACATATATTTATAACTATGAAATCTTGTGGTCTATATTTATATCGATGATAAACCTATATATCTCACCAACCTTTGTGTTGACTGTTTACGCATGTTTATTCTCAGGTCCTTAAAAAAGTCTTCCGCTGTTGCATTATCTGAGCAAGCTGTGCATGGAGTCTCATACTTTTATTTAAATAAAGTGTTGCATTCAATAAAACCTTTGTCATGTATTATATTCGACTGTTACGTCACGTGTGTAGTATTTGGAAACCGATGTATTTTGGGGATTATTTCTTAAATAATCGCCCACTTGTTTAAAACATGCATTATGTATAATAATGATGTGCTTTTTATGAACCGAATGCAATATTTTCTAAAACGTATCGTATAGAGGATAAATACCTCGCTATAGGACCAATGAGAACGTACTACGTTTATAGTAATATGGACGGGACGTTTCAGTTGGCATTAGAGCAGGGGTCTCAGGGAACCAGGTCTTACATTAGTGTGTCTTACTGATAGATGTTAGGATGCATTAGTGAGTCTGGACTTCGACAGTGTCTGCATGTTAAAAGTTTTGCTTATCATTTCTTGTCGAAAATTACCTGCTTATCATCTCAAGTCTAGACGCGTCTTACTGCATTTATTGCATAGATAGTTTATAGACAAATTTCATATCTTAAGCATATCTATTACAGTAAACTCTGTCTAACATCTTCCATAAAATCCTCCGTAACTTATGGGATTCTGGTATTATAAATACATATGTAAATTATGTATTGAGGAATACCAAACTAGTCCTATAATTTATTTCATTTCAAAAATCTTTTCCCTACTCTGTACGAGATGGATCCTTCAACCAGTTCAAGTTCATCGGATTTCGACAGCTATTCCGATATGGATATTCACCTGAGCTCCGAAAGCAGTGTAACCGGAATGGATCAACCAATTAGCCATCATCTATTCTGGATGGATTGGGGATGGGTTCGTAGCCGACTCAGTCAATGGAGACAAGAAGAAGGCGATCCTTTCCACCCACCAAATTTCCCTCTCGGCGAAGAACCTGAATCACTTACCGGCGAACCAGTCTGAAACACCATTTTCACCCTCATTTCCATAGTATCTCGCCACGATTATATATTATCTAAACTTCTAGATCTTATTCATCCTCTCGTTCCAACCGCCAATCATCCCGGTGTAATAGAAGAAGTCAACGAGCTTCGCGCTAGAGTGGTGGCTTTGGAGAATATGATGCAGAACTTACAAGCATCACAAGCCCCACAAACACCAACTGCACCACCCGCATCAACACCAACAGTACCATTACCACCACCAACAACATCCGCGTCGCAAGCCCCAACATCACAATCTATCCCACGAGCATCAACGTCATACGCCCTATAGATAGGAATACCAATAAAATCAAACGATGAAGTATTGATTCATAATTTCATCGGAGATATATTCTACGGTGATTATGTAATCTCTAAAGTTTTAGGGGTTATTCATTCTAGCTCCAGCAAAAAAATCAAATGAATTTAATAGTATATTAACTCATTAAATCTATATTACATCTGCAGAAAATATAAAAACATATATTTTCATAAAGACTGTAATAAAAATTCTCTTGTACAAAATATTACTTGTGAAACTTTAATGGGTAGGTAATACCCGAGAATTATACAAAATCACAATTAATATGTTATATTGTACATTCTTCAATTCTGATTCAATAATCATTAACCATACTCACTACTTTCACAACTATATACATTCTTTCATAGAAAACAGAACAACCATTCTCATTTAAATTCAATTACATATTCTGGTTTTGACAGATCAGAATCCAAGTCAAAATTAAACAGATAACATCACTCTTAGATTCCCACATCCTTTAAAATTATACTTTAAATTCAAACTATACTAGAACATCACTTTCATTCACAAAACTCATAAAGATATTTGTATCATTCAAGATTCACGACGAATTCATTATACGGATATTGACGATGACAACCTGCGTCTAAACCCTTCAAAATTCTTGAAAACACCTCAACTAAGGAACAATCCAGAGAATGAACCAATCACACGATACATACGAAGAATATATGCATATAGATTTGCATCTGGAGGACACTTGGAACCTAAGCAAAGGTTCAACACGTATCCGTGTCAGATCCTTTAGCTTTATTATTACCCAAAATAACTTTACAATTCCTTTTCAAAATAGCAAATTTTGTCACAGCTCCAAAAAGACAACTTCGACTTTTCATCCAGAGTAGCCTTATTATAACCTTGATATATACATTGTCTTTTCGCCATCGTTACCAGCAAACCTTTTATATTCCACCACATTAGTAGTAAGCTTACCAGCAACTTTATTGCTCTTTGACTTAAATCTCTCTGAAAGATCACTATAAAACCTTGTCATGTACCCATCTACATCTTGTAACAATAATTGTCATACCAAACCCCAGGAAGCATCAATAATTATTCTTGAATCTTACATCATTTCTGCATATACATATAACGTTATTTCCTGGAATTATAATTCTGAAATCCAGAATAGCACTTCAGCCTACGAATCAGTACTATGAAGTTTTGAAAAAGCTGAATGAAGCAGCAGATACTGTAGACAACCGTAACAGTCAAAAGTTGATGATAAAGAATATTGTGTTAGCAAAGCACGAAAAAAGAGAAGGTTTGGAACTGGAAAACGGATTGAGCAAACCCTGAAGGAGGCTGTGGACAAATCACAAGGACTAAATATGCTTTCAAAGAATCCAAATGATTCAGTGTCTGCTGAAGTCTTTAGCGAATACCTTGCTCCTTATTCTAAACCCTTGTGGACAATATTCTTCATCATCCTTTGATCTTAGATATTCTAAGATATCAACGTATCTTTCATTATAAATATCCTCCATATTTCTGAAGATATTTTCATAACTATTCTTATCTGAAATAATTCATCTTTTCGCGCTATCTATGTTACATCATAAAAGAAACTATTTTAGTTTCTAAATTCTGGAACCTTCGAGTTTAAAATATGAATGTTTTAAAGTAGTGTTAGGAACTGAAGCATGAGTTAGTATAATATAATGACACTTGATCAACGTGATTATATTACAGTAAGTCATGCTGAGTTTCTAAATGGAACGTAATGATTCACAGACCATAACGTCATCATGTGACATGTTACATGACTCTTACATTCAATCTAATCTATAAACATATCAAGAACATATTCTATTGATAGTTCTATCTTTTCCTTTAGATTCTGGTAATTTCACAAGTCAAATTGTGCTATTACAATTTCTCTCTTAGAGCATTAGCTATGTTCATTCTGAATTTCATATCTATGAATTCTAGACCATTAATCGCTTGAATTGAAGTCGGGAAAAGAAGACGGAAGCATGAAACTCCAAAATATAAGGAAAAATATAAGCACGAAGACAATGCAGAAATTACAAACCGTGTATATCGATGCGTATAGCAATATAAAGACACGGGAAAACTAAGAACACTATAAACCCAAGAGCATAGTAGAAATTAACGGATTCCTCCGGTGGAAGATGAAAAAGAAGAATGACAGATGTGATAGTCAAGAATATATCAAGAATTAAAACTGGATGGAGCATATTGACAAATGTTTTGGAAGTACGAAGAAAGGAAGAAAGTATAAAAGATGGAAGATGTGGAAATAAGGAAACGTAGGAGGTTGATTTATAGTAAAATATCTGACAGAGAAATCGAGACAGATTATTGCATTAAATTGAAGAGGATCATTTATATAGATTACAAAGATTTTCTTTAATCCGGAGATCAACCGTGATGACGTCAAAAGATAAGACGAATCCCTATTTTCTCATTTCACTCTTTTACGATAGCTTCACTCATACGTTTCGAGTAATCGAAATATTTTATCCATATTTCTAAATCATGATAAAACCCTATGAATCAACTTATATTCGTCATAATAACATTCTTATTGTTAGCCATGACGACCTCGATCAAATTTCGGGATGAAATTTATTTAACGGGTAGGTACTGTGACGACCCGAAAATTTCCGACCAAATTTAAAACTTAATCTTTATATAATTCCGACTTGATAAGCAATGAATTTTAATAAATCTTGAACCTCCAAAAAGAGTTTTACACAAGCTTTTGGTCACCCTTTTATTCCGACCATTCACGAACGTCATAACTTGATTTAATTATTTAATTGTTTAATTATTGTGTATATATATGGATTTATATATATTTAACTTGAAAATATGATAATTAAATATCTCATTAAGTATATTAAAAAAGTATTATATATATTTTTTCATACTACTAATTTAAAATGTTTTCAAATAATATATATATTACTATTTAAACGACGTAATTAACTTATGTTAAAATGTATTTACATATAATGTATTACGAGTGTAAATACATCCTTACAAGTATTGAATACACTTTAGAATATACCAATACATATAAAGGATAGCTATACTCGTATTTTCATTCAATTTCCTCAAAGAATTCTACTCGCATTCATACGGTATTTTTACTCGTATTATACACAGCTTCTAGAAGTATTTACTATTGGTATATACCAATAGAATTCTGCAATTATTTGTGTAATATGTCATCCATGACCTAATAAATTTAATATGTCATGCATGACTTAATACAATTTAACTTATCTTAGATATTTTCACTAAAATCTAAAATTATAAGCTTATAAATAAGGACCATTTTAACTCATTTTTACTCCACATTTTCTTAAACTAAAAATACACACTTGAATGCTCTCATATCATACTTTAATCTCAGAAAATTTCCACTTCATAATCAAGGTAAAATACTTCTCAAAATCCTTGTGCAATTCCTTGTATAGTTGCTATCTTATTATACTTATAAAACTTGTAAAAACTAGAACTTATTTTGGTGAACACCAAGCTTGTTTGAAAAACTAATCTAATCTTTCTAACTTAATTCTAATAACACTTATTTATATGTATTATGATGTTATATTAAGTTAATATAAGAACTTATAACTTGTACATATGAAGAACACCTTGAAACTTAACATATATCCTTTAATCTCCATTCGGGAAAAAGCGGGCTATTTTGGGTTGGGATTTAAAAACCTATCTTAGACTTTGAGTTCGAGGCTAAGACTTTGGAAATATGTTAATATATGTAAATAAGACTTCCAGTATTTTTTTCATGATTTTAGACAAAGTGGAAGTATTTTAACAAAAATCATATATTGGGTGGATGCCAGGATTTTTCAAAATCTGTCCACCGACACAAAAAGAGGGTAAAGCTCTAAAAATTACTACTTGGGATGAACTTTTTGAATTGGTTTTGTAAATTTACTTCTTAATGAATCCATAGCAATTTTATTCACTTTAAACGGAGTTGTAATGAATATTTGGCGAGCAAAACAAAATCTGCTAAAATTAACGTTGTATGGACGAAATTTATATTATAAAAACTATATTAACCATATCCTTGTTAACTTTTCCTATATCCTATACATATTTGGACATGTTATCAGTAGTATAACAAAATATTATAATCTTGGTTAATTCTGTGATTGTATATATGTATAATAATATTCTTGGTACGTCCTAACACAATAAGTATACAATGCGTTTTGATAAATCCTAAGACAATACGTACACAATACGTCTTAGTTAATTCTAAGATAATATGTATAC
This sequence comes from Rutidosis leptorrhynchoides, assembly GCF_046630445.1. Lineage (NCBI taxonomy): Eukaryota > Viridiplantae > Streptophyta > Magnoliopsida > Asterales > Asteraceae > Rutidosis > Rutidosis leptorrhynchoides. The sequence goes on along the minus strand of NC_092340.1, from coordinate 89,389,788 downwards.
AATACGTCTCTGGGTTGATGCAAAGACAATACATATACAATACGTCGTGGAGTAATTCTAAGATAATATATATATATATATATATATATATATATATATATATATATATATATATATATATATATATATATATATATATATATATATATATATATATATATATATATACACCGATTATTGGACTGTTGGACTTTTCGGACTATTTTGGACTACTAACAAAGGACTACTAACAATGGACTACTAACATAAAATGTTAAAAATTATTATATAAGTATTCTATGAACTTGCTTTATTTTATTCATATGTCATATAATTATCTGAATCGTTATTATTGTTATAGGTTCGTGAATCCAAGGACGACGGACATATTTTTAATAAGTTGAAAACTTATTATTAATATTCTTTTACTACTGTGAGGATATATAGTCCCATTTTTAAACTCTAAAAATATTTTGGGATGAGAATACACGCATTTTATGTTTTACGCCATGGACACAAGTACTTAAAATATATTCTACGTTGAGTTGTACCACCTTGCATATCTTCCCTAATAGTTTGGTAACTAATACTTACATGTTGTAAGAACATGTAAGCGCGAATCCTATTGATAGATCTATCGGGTTTGACAACCCCAACCGGGCTAGTCTCTCTAGTATCGTAAACGGTTGCATAGTACTTCGTTTTTTACTACACTTGGTACAGTGTAGGGAGATTTCATAATAAAGTGAATATGCCACATTAATGGTTAAGTATGGTTACCGAAGCGCTCAACAACTTATAGAATACTTTTATACACTTGCGAGTGTACATATATTTATAACTATATAATCTTGTGGTCTATATTTATATCGATGATAAACCTATATATCTCACCAACTTTTGTGTTGACTGTTTACGCATGTTTATTCTCAGGTCCTTAAGAAAGTCTTCCGCTATTGCATTATCTGAGTAAGCTGTGCATGGAGTCTCATACTTTTATTTAAATAAAGTGTTGCATTCAATAAAACCTTTGTCATGTATTATATTCGACTGTTACGTCACGTGTGTAGTATTTGGAAATCGATGTATTTTGGGGATTATTTCTTAAATAATCGACCACTTGTTTAAAACATGTATTATGTATAATAATGATGTGCTTTTTATGAAACGAATGCAATATTTTCTAAAACGTATCATATAGAGGTCAAATACCTCGCTATGAGATCAATGAGAACGTACTGCGTTTATAGTAATATGGTCGGGACGTTTCAATAGGCCAAAACAACTTGGAGAACAAGAAAAACTTAAATTTGGAAACTTCTCGCCAGACGAAGCCGCGGCGCGCCACAAGGGGCCGCGCCGCGCCTCAAAGGCTATTATCCGGACAATCGTTTTCCAAAAACTGATGCTCTGATCACGAGTTAGGCCGTGTCGCGCCTTCCTAGGCTGCGACGTGCCTCCCCTAGCTCTTCCGAATTCGTTTTTTGATATCCTTCACATCCAACACCCTCCCGAGTAGCCCAAACAGAAAAAATTCTTCTGCCTATTACCCTTTTTATCCATGTTTGGTAGTGTGTACATTCTATATTTGTGAACATTGTTTAGTAAAGGATAATGAATATTCAGTTAGTTAGTTAGTGAAAGGGAGTGAAGCTAAAGTGGCGTTGACGTGGAAATTTTAGTAGTGAACAGTAGGTCTTAATTTAAATGAGAGGTCCAGTATCCACTCGATTAGGTGCCATTGTAGACTCCACCAGCACTTGAATTTCGAACTAATAGTAATTCCATAAAAAATAAGGGTTTTTCTCTAAAAAGGAGTTTTTCTATTAAGGCTCGTTTACTTTCCAATTAACGATTCGTTTCTGTACAGCTCTTAATTCGATTAATAAAAATGTTATTTCTTTGTAACTTAATCTATCGCTAAATCTGAAAATTGATTTATCTCTAGGAGACATATAATCAAACACCCCTTTAGCCAAATGAAAACAAAAGAAAAGTTATAAAAATAGTAAACAACCGTGTTGTGATACCTGATAACGGGTATTAAGGTTAAAGTTTCAGGATCATTATTGTGAGATAGAGAGAAGTATTGAAACTCATTGCATTCATATTCCCATAACCAAAACTAGTAATAAAAACTAAAACATTTTTTTAAGTTTTCATTCAGAAGCATCGTACAACACTTAACGCAAGTAACTAGAATTCGCCATGTTGTTGAAGCTAGCGGAGATTAGCGGTACTGCTAGCTAGTTCACCCTCCTTCACAATGTAATGTTGTGGATGAAAATCTTCTCACTTGAAATAATTCTCCAACATTTCCTTCATTCCAGCCGCATATCGCAACTGCACATATTCCATTTATTAACATGCATTTTCTATTCATATGAACACAGACGAAAAAAAATTGTAAAAGAACAAATTAGGAACTTGAGCATCAATTGTAGTTCCAGATGTGTGAGGGGTCATAGCTTGATTTGGCATGTATCGCCACGGATGATCCTTTGGAGCTAGTTGAGGATACCAAACATCTCCATTATAACATAATATAAATCATAAAAAATCAACAGTTAAAATTATGTTAAACAATAAAGTCATCTTAAAAGTTAAAAACTTGCCTCCTATGTGTCCACTAGAACAACCATCAACAACAGCTTGTGTATCCATTATAGCTCCCTGATCGATCCCTAATTTATGCTCGGAATGGTTATTAATGACAAGAGTTTTATGTAACTTTAGTGGTCAAAACGGAGTGTTTTAGTAGGTTTTCATGTATGTTAAGTGTGGAAGAAGATTGCGCGAAAAGATGATAAAAGATGCTGAAAATGGTGAAAAATCGACTCTTACGAGCTGTTACAAAATTGGCCATAACTTGAGCATATGACCTTCGATTGAGGTGATTCAAAAGCTCAAACGACCGTATTTCAGAGGGCTACAACTTTAGTTTTAATGGGTTGGCGTAATTTACGCAACTCTTGGCGTAAATTACGTCATTTATAGTTGGAAGACAGTGAAAAATGTCACTTGAAGGCGTAATTTTACGCCAGATCAAGCATAAATTACGCCAGTGCATTTTTCTGCACCCATATTTTGAGATATTTTTGCTTTGAGAACAAGTTAGTCATTCCCTATATAAGGGAAACCCTTAACTACGAATTGGGGGGCTTTTTCATCAGTTTTTTAGCAGTGAGCATAAACTCCAAACACCAAAATTCATCTACTTTCAAGAATCAAAAGCAAGATCTTCATGATCATCATCATGCTCAGCTAAGTTCCTTTCTTTATTCCTTCCAATGAAGATTTAGTGTATTGTTTATTCATTCAAGTATGTGTGTGGTTAAGTTTTTGATTAATAATAATGATAAAGTTCTTTGATTAATAATTTTGTAATCTGTTTAAGTGATTATTTAATGCAAGTTTGTTAATTTTGATTATTGCAAGACGTATTATTGTAATTTAACAATTTTGCTTGATCCACTTAGTGTTAATTTGGATTAGGGATGAAGACAAGTGTTTAGGTTATTTAATGCAAGTTTATTGATTTTGATTGTTGCAAGACGTATTATTGTGATTTAACAATTTTACTTGATCCACTTAGTGTTAATTTAGATTAGGGATGAAGACAAGTGTTTAGGTTACATAATCGTGCCCAAGATAACTATTTTAACGAAATTAAAAATTCATGTCTATGTGATTTAGATAACAACTTGATAAGCACACATGTTTATTTGAATGAATGTTACCTAATTGGGATTTAGAAGGGATAAAGGTTTTAATCAATTGATAACAACTTTTGTTTTTTTGATCTTTTGTTTTTTTTGTTCTTCTTTGAACGGCGATTTTTTGGCATCAGTAGATCATTTATTTCAATGACCCTCATCATTTGCACGTACCATACACGTTCGGGTGGAAACCCGAACCCGATCGACGGTACCCGGGAACACATCCATTCGGGCAGTGTTCCTGGGTAGAGGTCCGTGAACGAATCCGGTAAAACCTCCCTATAGGGTCAATATATACTACTATTATTGATGTTTAATTGTTTTAAAGAAAATAATGTCATCCCTACATATCGAACCCATGACCTATCTCATGACACAAAGTACATGGGGGGAACCGTTGGCCTATGCTCGCAAGTTCTTTTTGATCTTTTGTTTATGTGCTTTATATAAATCATTTAGAGTTTAAGACTTTTAGCTTTTAATGTATTTCATTAAGTTTTTAATCATCAAACCATTCTAAGAATTGCTTGCTTTTGACCACAATCTCTCGTGGAACGAATCCTACTTACCGTAGCTAGTCTAGAGTTTTTAGTTCATTTTTTATTGGTACTTCGACCCCGATCACTCCACGAGCATTGTTAACGATAAGTACCCCTTCTTCATTTTAGATATCTTTTCTTTGTTAAACATCCCTCTGAAAAAAACCTTATATATTTTTGTTAATTCTTTTTGTAATTAGTAATGATCGCTAACAAAATTATTAAACTAATTTTGACATGAAAAACTCACCTGGTTTTTTCTGTTAATGGAGTGTTCATAACAATGTCACATTTAGGAATCATCTTATCAAGATCATCCTCATAATTAGCACTAAAAAAACTCAGCCCATCTACCAAGTTTAATTAGTAGGACAATGGTCCATCACCATCTCCCTTCTAAATAATTGTCCTATTACTTTACTATATTATCTAATACACAAAAATGGTGAATCGTAACTTAGGACAGTTTCGTCCTTTCACTTTTTTTTTAAATTCTAATTAAATTTCACTACACCAACAAAGACCCCCACATTTTTTTCAAATATTCAAATCAGCCCCCAAACAGGGGTTAAGTGTCAAATAACTATTTTCATAAAAAATCTTAAATAAACTCCACCCAAATATTCAACGGGTCATATCTTCTCGCTCGAAACGAGTTAAATTTTTCCGACACTATCGTTAACCTCGAAATAATTTTCGGAACACAATGTCACTAACTATACGAGGACACTTTTTAAATTTATTACTATTTGATCGAAAGAGACCAATCCTGACCTTAACAGGAAACATACTGTAACGACCCGTCAAAATCGCTATTGACGCGGCACGTTAATCATTGATTCCACAGTGAGGTTTTGACCTCTATATGATACGTTTTGATAAAATATTGCATTCATTAAAATAAGTGACTTTCTAAACATAGAAAGTTATAAAAATGTGGGCAAGTGCTTAGGTATAAGCAAAACCCCGAAATACATAAGTCTTTAATTTACAGGTTGACATCACAGTTCAATTATTTATTACACAACGCAGTTTTATTTTGAATGCAATAAACTTTGTACAAAGCATGAGAGACTCCATGCAGGCAACAAGCACATCACAGCGGAAGCATTATAAGGACCTGAGAATAAAACATGCTAAAAAGTCAACACGAATGTTGGTGAGTTATAGGTTTAATTGCTCGAGTCATAAACATATATAAAGATAGACCACAAGATTTCATCAAAAGTTTATCAATAGATTCTACGTAACAGAGCACCCTGGTAACTAAACTTAACGCTATAGTGATAATTACCCCATTCGTTTTAATACACGCAAACCAACGTGTCTTAAACTCAAATAACATACGTCCGTTAAAAGGCTAGCGCTCTAGCTCGGACGGGGATGTCAAGCCCTATGGATCCATATACAATTATTCACGCCCACCAGTCCATATCCTATGTACTGGTAGCTACTAGTTACCAAAGCTAAGGGATTTTCGGTTTAACTCAGTGTAGAATTTTGTATGTACTTGTGTCTTATTGCGTTTAAAATAAATTGCATGTATTCTCAGCCCAAAAATATTTAAAGTATTTAAAAAGGGAGACTATAAACTCACGATTCAATATTGAGACTCAATATTGTAGGCAAATTGCGTAGACGTAATGATGGTAGACGAATGTATGGTTGGCCTTGGATTCAAGAACAATACCCAGAACAATACCCAATATTTCCTTATTTTAAAACGGTTTGAAACCCGAATTAAAAATACCCTCGAATATACTTTATTATTATTAAACTTAAAATTAAAATTATAATTAAAATTATAAATATAAATTTTAAGTACAGAATAAGAATGAAAAAAAATTGTCGAGCAAAACTGACCTTTTATAGTACTTTTCGATTTACTGTAGCTCATGCGATCGCATGAGTTTTCAGCGTTTTTGCCATGCGATCGCATGGCCGCCTTTTCTGTTTTTGTTTGCTAGTTCGTCGACATCAAATAGTGTTTACTGTAGCAAATAGTGTTTTACTGTAGCAACTAGTGTTTTACTGTAGCAAATAGTGTTTCACTGCAGCAAATCACTGTAGCAAATTTCCCTTTTTATCCATGTTTGGTAGTGTGTACATTCTATATTTGTGAACATTGTTTAGTAAAGGATAATGAATGTTCAGTTAGTTAGTTAGTGAAAGGGAGTGAAGCTAAAGTGGCGTTGACGTGGAAATTTTAGTAGTGAACAGTAGGTCTTAATTTAAATGAGAGGCCCAGTATCCACTCGATTAGGTGCCATTGTAGACTCCACCAGCACTTGAATTTCGAACTAATAGTAATTCCATAAAAAATAAGGGTTTTTCTCTAAAAAGGAGTTTTTCTATTAAGGCTCGTTTACTTTCCAATTAACGATTCGTTTCTGTACAGCTCTTAATTCGATTAATAAAAATGTTATTTCTTTGTAACTTAATCTATCGCTAAATCTGAAAATTGATTTATTTCTAGGAGACATATAATCAAACACCCCTTTAGCCAAATGAAAACAAAAGAAAAGTTATAAAAATAGTAAACAACCGTGTTGTGATACCTGATAACGGGTATTAAGGTTAAAGTTTCAGGATCATTATTGTGAGATAGAGAGAAGTATTGAAACTCATTGCATTCATATTCCCATAACCAAAACTAGTAATAAAAACTAAAACATTTTTTTAAGTTTTCATTCAGAAGCATCGTACAACACTTAACGCAAGTAACTAGAATTCGCCATGTTGTTGAAGCTAGCGGAGATTAGCGGTACTGCAAGCTAGTTCACCCTCCTTCACAATGTAATGTTGTGGATGAAAATCTTCTCACTTGAAATAATTCTCCAACATTTCCTTCATTCCAGCCGCATATCGCAACTGCACATATTCCATTTATTAACATGCATTTTCTATTCATATGAACACAGACGAAAAAAAATTGTAAAAGAACAAATTAGGAACTTGAGCATCAATTGTAGTTCCAGATGTGTGAGGGGTCATAGCTTGATTTGGCATGTATCGCCACGGATGATCCTTTGGAGCTAGTTGAGGATACCAAACATCTCCATTATAACATAATATAAATCATAAAAAATCAACAGTTAAAATTATGTTAAACAATAAAGTCATCTTAAAAGTTAAAAACTTGCCTCCTATGTGTCCACTAGAACAACCATCAACAACAGCTTGTGTATCCATTATAGCTCCCTGATCGATCCCTAATTTATGCTCGGAATGGTTATTAATGACAAGAGTTTTATGTAACTTTAGTGGTCAAAACAGAGTGTTTTAGTAGGTTTTCATGTATGTTAAGTGTGGAAGAAGATTGCACGAAAAGATGATAAAAGATGCTGAAAATGGTGAAAAATCGACTCTTACGAGCTGTTACAAAATTGGCCATAACTTGAGCATATGACCTTCGATTGAGGTGATTCAAAAGCTCAAACGACCGTATTTCAGAGAGCTACAACTTTAGTTTTAATGGGTTGGCGTAATTTACGCAACTCTTGGCGTAAATTACGTCATTTATAGTTGGAAGACAGTGAAAAATGTCACTTGAAGGCGTAATTTTACGCCAGATCAAGCATAAATTACGCCAGTGCATTTTTCTGCACCCATATTTTGAGATATTTTTGCTTTGAGAACAAGTTAGCCATTCCCTATATAAGGGAAACCCTTAACTACGAATTGGGGGGCTTTTTCATCAGTTTTTTAGCAGTGAGCATAAACTCCAAACACCAAAATTCATCTACTTTCAAGAATCAAAAGCAAGATCTTCATGATCATCATCATGCTCAGCTAAGTTCCTTTCTTTATTCCTTCCAATGAAGATTTAGTGTATTGTTTATTCATTCAAGTATGTGTGTGGTTAAGTTTTTGATTAATAATAATGATAAAGTTCTTTGATTAATAATTTTGTAATCTGTTTAAGTGATTATTTAATGCAAGTTTGTTAATTTTGATTATTGCAAGACGTATTATTGTAATTTAACAATTTTGCTTGATCCACTTAGTGTTAATTTGGATTAGGGATGAAGACAAGTGTTTAGGTTATTTAATGCAAGTTTGTTGATTTTGATTGTTGCAAGACGTATTATTGTGATTTAACAATTTTACTTGATCCACTTAGTGTTAATTTAGATTAGGGATGAAGACAAGTGTTTAGGTTACATAATCGTGCCCAAGATAACTATTTTAACGAAATTAAGAATTCATGTCTATGTGATTTAGATAACAACTTGATAAGCACACATGTTTATTTGAATGAATGTTACCTAATTGGGATTTAGAAGGGATAAAGGTTTTAATCAATTGATAACAACTTTTGTTTTTTTGATCTTTTGTTTTTTTTGTTCTTCTTTGAACGGCAATTTTTTGGCATCAGTAGATCATTTATTTCAATGACCCTCATCATTTGCACGTACCATACACGTTCGGGTGGAAACCCGAACCCGATCGACGGTACCCGGGAACACATCCATTCGGGCAGTGTTCCTGGGTAGAGGTCCGTGAACGAATCCGGTAAAACCTCCCTATAGGGTCAATATATACTACTATTATTGATGTTTAATTGTTTTAAAGAAAATAATGTCATCCCTACATATCGAACCCATGACCTATCTCATGACACAAAGTACATGGGGGGAACCGTTGGCCTATGCTCGCAAGTTCTTTTTGATCTTTTGTTTATGTGCTTTATATAAATCATTTAGAGTTTAAGACTTTTAGCTTTTAATGTATTTCATTAAGTTTTTAATCATCAAACCATTCTAAAAATTGCTTGCTTTTGACCACAATCTCTCGTGGAACGAATCCTACTTACCGTAGCTAGTCTAGAGTTTTTAGTTCATTTTTTATTGGTACTTCGACCCCGATCACTCCACGAGCATTGTTAACGATAAGTACCCCTTCTTCATTTTAGATATCTTTTCTTTGTTAAACATCCCTCTGAAAAAAACCTTATATATTTTTGTTAATTCTTTTAGTAATTAGTAATGATCGCTAACAAAATTATTAAACTAATTTTGACATGAAAAACTCACCTGGTTTTTTCTGTTAATGGAGTGTTCATAACAATGTCACATTTAGGAATCATCTTATCAAGATCATCCTCATAATTAGCACTAAAAAAACTCAGCCCATCTACCAAGTTTAATTAGTAGGACAATGGTCCATCACCATCCCCCTTCTTAAATAATTGTCCTATTACTTTACTATATTATCTAATACACAAAAATGGTGAATCGTAACTCAGGACAGTTTCGTCCTTTCATTTTTTTTTTAAATTCTAATTAAATTTCACTACACCAACAAAGACCCCCACATTTTTTTCAAATATTCAAATCAGCCCCCAAACAGGGGGTTAAGTGTCAAATAACTATTTTCATAAAAAATCTTAAATAAACTCCACCCAAATATTCAACGGGTCATATCTTCTTGCTCGAAACGAGTTAAATTTTTCCGACACTATCGTTAACCTCGAAATAATTTTCGGAACACAATGTCACTAACTATACGAGGACACTTTTTAAATTTATTACTATTTGATCGAAAGAGACCAATCCTGACCTTAACAGGAAACATACTGTAACGACCCGTCAAAATCGCTATTGACGCGGCACATTAATCATTGTTTCCACAGTGAGGTTTTGACCTCTATATGATACGTTTTGATAAAATATTGCATTCATTAAAATAAGTGACTTTCTAAACATAGAAAGTTATAAAAATGTGGGCAAGTGCTTAGGTATAAGCAAAACCCCGAAATACATAAGTCTTTAATTTACAGGTTGACATCACAGTTCAATTATTTATTACACAACGCAGTTTTATTTTGAATGCAATAAACTTTGTACAAAGCATGAGAGACTCCATGCAGGCAACAAGCACATCACAGCGGAAGCATTATAAGGACCTGAGAATAAAACATGCTAAAAAGTCAACACGAATGTTGGTGAGTTATAGGTTTAATTGCTCGAGTCATAAACATATATAAAGATAGACCACAAGATTTCATCAAAAGTTTATCAATAGATTCTACGTAACAGAGCACCCTGGTAACTAAACTTAACGCTATAGTGATAATTACCCCATTCGTTTTAATACACGCAAACCAACGTGTCTTAAACTCAAATAACATACGTCCATTAAAAGGCTAGCGCTCTAGCTCGGACGGGGATGTCAAGCCCTATGGATCCATATACAATTATTCACGCCCACCAGTCCATATCCTATGTACTGGCAGCTACTAGTTACCAAAGCTAAGGGATTTTCGGTTTAACTCAGTGTAGAATTTTGTATGTACTTGTGTCTTATTGCGTTTAAAATAAATTGCATGTATTCTCAGCCCAAAAATATTTAAAGTATTTAAAAAGGGAGACTATAAACTCACGATTCAATATTGAGACTCAATATTGTAGGCAAATTGCGTAGACGTAATGATGGTAGACGAATGTATGGTTGGCCTTGGATTCAAGAACAATACCCAGAACAATACCCAATATTTCCTTATTTTAAAACGGTTTGAAACCCGAATTAAAAATACCCTCGAATATACTTTATTATTATTAAACTTAAAATTAAAATTATAATTAAAATTATAAATATAAATTTTAAGTACAGAATAAGAATGAAAAAAAATTGTCGAGCAAAACTGACCTTTTATAGTACTTTTCGATTTACTGTAGCTCATGCGATCGCATGAGTTTTCAGTGTTTTTGCCATGCGATCGCATGGCCGCCTTTTCTGTTTTTGTTTGCTAGTTCGTCGACATCAAATAGTGTACTGTAGCAAATAGTGTTTTACTGTAGCAAATAGTGTTTTACTGTAGCAAATAGTATTTCACTGTAGCAAATCACTGTAGCAAATTTCCATTTTTATCCATGTTTGGTAGTGTGTACATTCTATATTTGTGAACATTGTTTAGTAAAGGATAATGAATGTTCAGTTAGTTAGTTAGTTAGTGAAAGGGAGTGAAGCTAAAGTGGCGTTGACGTGGAAATTTTAGTAGTGAACAGTAGGTCTTAATTTAAATGAGAGGTCCAGTATCCACTCGATTAGGTGCCATTGTAGACTCCACCAGCACTTGAATTTCGAACTAATAGTAATTCCATAAAAAATAAGGGTTTTTCTCTAAAAAGGAGTTTTTCTATTAAGGCTCGTTTACTTTCCAATTAACGATTCGTTTCTGTACAGCTCTTAATTCGATTAATAAAAATGTTATTTCTTTGTAACTTATTCTATCGCTAAATCTGAAAATTGATTTATTTCTAGGAGACATATAATCAAACACCCCTTTAGCCAAATGAAAACAAAAGAAAAGTTATAAAAATAGTAAACAACCGTGTTGTGATACCTGATAACGGGTATTAAGGTTAAAGATTCAGGATCATTATTGTGAGATAGAGAGAAGTATTGAAACTCATTGCATTCATATTCCTATAACCAAAACTAGTAATAAAAACTAAAACATTTTTTTAAGTTTTCATTCAGAAGCATCGTACAACACTTAACGCAAGTAACTAGAATTCGCCATGTTGTTGAAGCTATCGGAGATTAGCGGTACTGCTAGCTAGTTCACCCTCCTTCACAATGTAATGTTGTGGATGAAAATCTTCTCACTTGAAATAATTCTCCAACATTTCCTTCATTCCAGCCGCATATCGCAACTGCACATATTCCATTTATTAACATGCATTTTCTATTCATATGAACACAGACGAAAAAAAATTGTAAAAGAACAAATTAGGAACTTGAGCATCAATTGTAGTTCCAGATGTGTGAGGGGTCATAGCTTGATTTGGCATGTATCGCCACGGATGATCCTTTGGAGCTAGTTGAGGATACCAAACATCTCCATTATAACCTAATATAAATCATAAAAAATCAACAGTTAAAATTATGTTAAACAATAAAGTCATCTTAAAAGTTAAAAACTTGCCTCCTATGTGTCCACTAGAACAACCATCAACAACAGCTTGTGTATCCATTATAGCTCCCTGATCGATCCCTAATTTATGCTCGGAATGGTTATTAATGACAAGAGTTTTATGTAACTTTAGTGGTCAAAACGGAGTGTTTTAGTAGGTTTTCATGTATGTTAAGTGTGGAAGAAGATTGCGCGAAAAGATGATAAAAGATGCTGAAAATGGTGAAAAATCGACTCTTACGAGCTGTTACAAAATTGGCCATAACTTGAGCATATGACCTTCGATTGAGGTGATTCAAAATCTCAAACGACCGTATTTCAGAGGGCTACAACTTTAGTTTTAATGGGTTGGCGTAATTTACGCAACTCTTGGCGTAAATTACGTCATTTATAGTTGGAAGACAGTGAAAAATGTCACTTGAAGGCGTAATTTTACGCCAGATCAAGCATAAATTACGCCAGTGCATTTTTCTGCACCCATATTTTGAGATATTTTTGCTTTGAGAACAAGTTAGTCATTCCCTATATAAGGGAAACCCTTAACTACAAATTGGGGGGCTTTTTCATCAGTTTTTTAACAGTGAGCATAAACTCCAAACACCAAAATTCATCTACTTTCAAGAATCAAAAGCAAGATCTTCATGATCATCATCATGCTCAGCTAAGTTCCTTTCTTTATTCCTTCCAATGAAGATTTAGTGTATTGTTTATTCATTCAAGTATGTGTGTGGTTAAGTTTTTGATTAATAATAATGATAAAGTTCTTTGATTAATAATTTTGTAATCTGTTTAAGTGATTATTTAATGCAAGTTTGTTAATTTTGATTATTGCAAGACGTATTATTGTAATTTAACAATTTTGCTTGATCCACTTAGTGTTAATTTGGATTAGGGATGAAGACAAGTGTTTAGGTTATTTAATGCAAGTTTGTTGATTTTGATTGTTGCAAGACGTATTATTGTGATTTAACAATTTTACTTGATCCACTTAGTGTTAATTTAGATTAGGGATGAAGACAAGTGTTTAGGTTACATAATCGTGCCCAAGATAACTATTTTAACGAAATTAAGAATTCATGTCTATGTGATTTAGATAACAACTTGATAAGCACACATGTTTATTTGAATGAATGTTACCTAATTGGGATTTAGAAGGGATAAAGGTTTTAATCAATTGATAACAACTTTTGTTTTTTTGATCTTTTGTTTTTTTTGTTCTTCTTTGAACGGCAATTTTTTGGCATCAGTAGATCATTTATTTCAATGACCCTCATCATTTGCACGTACCATACACGTTCGGGTGGAAACCCGAACCCGATCGACGGTACCCGGGAACACATCCATTCGGGCAGTGTTTCTGGGTAGAGGTCCGTGAACGAATCCGGTAAAACCTCCCTATAGGGTCAATATATACTACTATTATTGATGTTTAATTGTTTTAAAGAAAATAATGTCATCCCTACATATCGAACCCATGACCTATCTCATGACACAAAGTACATGGGGGGAACCGTTGGCCTATGCTCGCAAGTTCTTTTTGATCTTTTGTTTATGTGCTTTATATAAATCATTTAGAGTTTAAGACTTTTAGCTTTTAATGTATTTCATTAAGTTTTTAATCATCAAACCATTCTAAGAATTGCTTCCTTTTGACCACAATCTCTCGTGGAACGAATCCTACTTACCGTAGCTAGTCTAGAGTTTTTAGTTCATTTTTTATTGGTACTTCGACCCCGATCACTCCACGAGCATTGTTAACGATAAGTACCCCTTCTTCATTTTAGATATCTTTTCTTTGTTAAACATCCCTCTGAAAAAAACCTTATATATTTTTGTTAATTCTTTTAGTAATTAGTAATGATCGCTAACAAAATTATTAAACTAATTTTGACATGAAAAACTCACCTGGTTTTTTCTGTTAATGGAGTGTTCATAACAATGTCACATTTAGGAATCATCTTATCAAGATCATCCTCATAATTAGCACTAAAAAAACTCAGCCCATCTACCAAGTTTAATTAGTAGGACAATGGTCCATCACCATCCCCCTTCTTAAATAATTGTCCTATTACTTTACTATATTATCTAATACACAAAAATGGTGAATCGTAACTCAGGACAGTTTCGTCCTTTCACTTTTTTTTTAAATTCTAATTAAATTTCACTACACCAACAAAGACCCCCACATTTTTTTCAAATATTCAAATCAGCCCCCAAACAGGGGGTTAAGTGTCAAATAACTATTTTCATAAAAAAATCTTAAATAAACTCCACCCAAATATTCAACGGGTCATATCTTCTCGCTCGAAACGAGTTAAATTTTTCCGACACTATCGTTAATCTCGAAATAATTTTCGGAACACAATGTCACTAACTATACGAGGACACTTTTTAAATTTATTACTATTTGATCGAAAGAGACCAATCCTGACCTTAACAGGAAACATACTGTAACGACCCGTCAAAATCGCTATTGACACGGCACGTTAATCATTGATTCCACAGTGAGGTTTTGACCTCTATATGATACGTTTTGATAAAATATTGCATTCATTAAAATAAGTGACTTTCTAAACATAGAAAGTTATAAAAATGTGGGCAAGTGCTTAGGTATAAGCAAAACTCCGAAATACATAAGTCTTTAATTTACAGGTTGACATCACAGTTCAATTATTTATTACACAACGCAGTTTTATTTTGAATGCAATAAACTTTGTACAAAGCATGAGAGACTCCATGCAGGCAACAAGCACATCACAGCGGAAGCATTATAAGGACCTGAGAATAAAACATGCTAAAAAGTCAACACGAATGTTGGTGAGTTATAGGTTTAATTGCTCGAGTCATAAACATATATAAAGATAGACCACAAGATTTCATCAAAAGTTTATCAATAGATTCTACGTAACAGAGCACCCTGGTAACTAAACTTAACGCTATAGTGATAATTACCCCATTCGTTTTAATACACGCAAACCAACGTGTCTTAAACTCAAATAACATACGTCCGTTAAAAGGCTAGCGCTCTAGCTCGGACGGGGATGTCAAGCCCTATGGATCCATATACAATTATTCGCGCCCACCAGTCCATATCCTATGTACTGGCAGCTACTAGTTACCAAAGCTAAGGGATTTTCGGTTTAACTCAGTGTAGAATTTTGTATGTACTTGTGTCTTATTGCGTTTAAAATAAATTGCATGTATTCTCAGCCCAAAAATATTTAAAGTATTTAAAAAGGGAGACTATAAACTCACGATTCAATATTGAGACTCAATATTGTAGGCAAATTGCGTAGACGTAATGATGGTAGACGAATGTATGGTTGGCCTTGGATTCAAGAACAATACCCCGAACAATACCCAATATTTCCTTATTTTAAAACGGTTTGAAACCCGAATTAAAAATACCCTCGAATATACTTTATTATTATTAAACTTAAAATTATAATTATAATTAAAATTATAAATATAAATTTTAAGTACAGAATAAGAATGAAAAAAAATCGTCGAGCAAAACTGACCTTTTATAGTACTTTTCGATTTACTGTAGCTCATGCGATCGCATGAGTTTTCAGTGTTTTTGCCATGCGATCACATGGCCGCCTTTTCTGTTTTTGTTTGCTAGTTCGTCGACATCAAATAGTGTTTACTGTAGCAAATAGTGTTTTACTGTAGCAAATAGTGTTTTACTGTAGCAAATAGTGTTTCACTGTAGCAAATCACTGTAGCAAATTTCCCTTTTTATCCATGTTTGGTAGTGTGTACATTCTATATTTGTGAACATTGTTTAGTAAAGGATAATGAATGTTCAGTTAGTTAGTTAGTTAGTGAAAGGGAGTGAAGCTAAAGTGGCGTTGACGTGGAAATTTTAGTAGTGAATAGTAGGTCTTAATTTAAATGAGAGGTCCAGTATCCACTCGATTAGGTGCCATTGTAGACTCCACCAGCACTTGAATTTCGAACTAATAGTAATTCCATTAAAAATAAGGGTTTTTCTCTAAAAAGGAGTTTTTCTATTAAGGCTCGTTTACTTTCCAATTAACGATTCGTTTCTGTACAACTCTTAATTCGATTAATAAAAATGTTATTTCTTTGTAACTTAATCTATCGCTAAATCTGAAAATTGATTTATTTCTAGGAGACATATAATCAAAAGGTGTTCTTGAGTTTATTTTTCAAGCTCATTTTAAGTGTCAATTAAATCCTAACCAAAAGCTTGGGTGTTGGTGCATAAGTTTGGGGCATAACTACTTGAGGTTTCATTCTTTTGGAGCTCCATTCATCATCATCATCCTCATCATTCACCAACAAGCTTGGAGTAGGTATAAACTCTTTTCTTGCTTGTAGTTTGTAAGTATATTTCATAACTTGATCCTAATTGGGATTTAACTTTAAATGGTCAAAGATTAACAAGTTTCAAAATGGTAATATATACATGCTTCTGCAAAGTTTGATCTTCAAATGTTTGTAATAATATTATGAACTTGTCAAATCCCAACATTGGTATCAGAGCCGAAGTTGTTGAAATATGCTTCAAGATGGTTATTAAACCCACTATATTTTGCATTCTATGAAACATGCATGAAAGTAGAATGAATAATTTTCGGGTTTGGGTGGGTTTGTAAGTTTGGCCGAAATTTTGGAGACCCAAAATGGGTTTTATGTGCTTCCATTTTTCATATTTTGTTGTATGTTGATGTTCACAATCATAGCCTAGACCTTGTGTTTGAATGGATGTTTGTTTGGTTGATTTGTTAATCATTCAAATTGATTTATTATTCATTCATTTGGTTTATAATAATATTTATTCATTTGGTTTGTGATATTATTCATTTGGTTATGTAATTTATTTTATATTTTGGCATGTAAAATAGATTAGGTTGTATTTCATTTTCTAGGCAAAATGTATTAGGATATATTTTGTAACAAAATGAAGATACAAGAAGAAAACAAAGGAAGAACACAAGAAGAAGCATTTGGATGCAAGATTTAGTGGGAGATGTAAAATCTCCTACTTAGTGTTTTAACCCATTGACCGGTGGCATTTTGTTTTCGGCTAAACAAAATGCCTACCAAAAGACTTGATTGTGAACATATTGTTTTGCATGCTTGGTTGTTTATTGTTTGATTGTGGATTGTATGTTTGTATGCTACAAGTTAATCACACAAGTTAACAACAAACAAAACTATAATTTAATTGGTTAAATTATAAATTATTAATAACATGCAAAACAAACTATAATTTAATTGGTTAAATTAAAAAATGGCTAAATGGATTTTAATAATTGGTTATTAAAACATAATAAAATGTTTATTTCAAAGTAATAAAATTGGCTTTATTACATAACATGGAAATGGATTTTCACAAGTACCACACACTAAATGCATGTTAGTGTATGGTATAAAAGTTTTCTTGAACTAGAATAAAGAAACCTTAAAATCCTTTTACACACTAGGCTAACAAGTTTAACGCCATCCATTTATGTAAACACTTAAACATGTTAGGGAACTAATAATGGGATAAAGGTCACCTAACCGTTATAAGCAAACTAATATGATTAAGGTGAATTTCACATGCTTGTGGGATAAAGGTCACCTAACCACTTGTATGTTAAATTTACACGTTTACACAAGTTGGACGACTTGATTTGAAAATCATGAACTTAGGGTCACCAAAGCATGAGGAACAAATAGGCGTTGATGGGATAAATATGCCATACAAAAGGATTGTATGATCCCATACTCTAGAAGTTGCAAATGGATTGCAATTGTCAAATTAAAACTACCTAGCTGAATCAAATAACGGGATAAAGGTCACCTAACCGAAATTTGATTTACCGTTGGATTCTAGAATTTAATATATCAATTGGATTTAAAAGGGGTATTGATTGTTAAATTAAAATTAATACTTAAACAAACTTTGTTAAATTTTGTAGATGGCCGCCAATAACAACAACATTCCAAACGCACCAATCAACTTTAATAACCTATCATTGAGGTCCATCCTCGAAAAGGAAAAACTCAACCATACAAACTTTATGGATTGGTACCGCAATCTTAGGATTGTCCTCAAACTTGAAGATAAAGCGTATGTGTTGGAAGACCCCATTCTCGACCAACCCGAGGAGGATGATGCCGAAGGTATGGCATATTGGGAAAAGTATTGCGCCGATTCGGTGCAAGTTTCTTGCCTTATGCTTGGGACCATGATCCCCGAACTCCAAAAGGACTTCGAGCATCATAGTACATATGACATGATCACACAATTGAAGGAGATGTTCCTTCAACAAGCTCGTGTTGAGCGCTTTGAAACGGTTCGAGCGCTTCATGCATGTCGAATGGATGACACCCAATCCGTTTCATCTTATGTCCTTAAGATGAAAAGCCTAATTGATCGATTGCACCGTCTAAACTGTAACGTGTCTAATGAATTAGCCACGAACCTTATCCTCAACTCTTTGTCAAAAAGGTTTGACACATTCGTGTTGAATTACAACATGAATGGTTGGGATAAAAGTATTGGCGAATTGCATGCCATGCTTAGGACTGCCGAATCAAGCATGGGTAAAAGGGCTTCACCCGTGCTTATGATCAATGAAGGCGGGTCTAAGAACAATTCCACTTCTAAGCCAAAGGTGGCCAAGAAGAAAGGACCCACCTACCATGGCAAGGGCAAGGGAAAGGGGAAGATGGTTACCCCAACCAACAAAAATAAGAAGCAAAAGGTTGCCGGACAAGCAAACCCCAAGGAAGATCCGTGCTTTGGTTGCGGTGAGATGGGTCACTGGAAACGCAACTGCCCGATCTACCTAAAGGAGTTGAAAGAAAAGAGGGATGCGGGGCAAATCTCAGGTAATGTATATATGGTATACGTTGAGCTTAGTATTACTTCTTCTAATACATGGGTATTAGATACAGGATGTGGAACTCATATTTGCAATTCTTTGCATGGGTTCAAAAGAAGTAAACAAGATACGGGAACAACAAGTCTCTTCATGGGAAATGGTGCAAATGTGCAAGTAGAAGCTCAAGGAGACATTATTTTGAAGCTACAAACTGGTTTGGAGCTTATTTTGAAAAATGTTTTGTATGCACCTGATTTGACTCGAAACATTATTTTTGTATCCCGTTTAAGACAATTTGGTTTTAATCTTAATTTTATTAATCACGATATCCATGTTTCTTTAGATAATGTGTTCCATTTTAAGGCTTCGCCTTTGAATGGTATTTATGAATTGGTTCATGATGACACATCACACAACAGCTCAATGTTCCATGCAAACACCAAGAAACTCAAAAGGGATTTGAGTGATTCCTACTTATGGCATTGTCGCCTTGGTCACATAAACAAGAACCGAATGCATACACTTTAAAAGAATGGCCTTTTGAAATCAAGTGAGCTAGACTCATTTGATGTATGTGAATCTTGTTTAAAAGGCAAAATGACTAAAGCACCTTTCAAAGGGACCTATGAAAGGGCTAAAGACTTATTGGGATTAATACATTCGGATGTATGCGGACCCTTCATGCCCATGACTAGGAATGGTGAAAGATACTTCGTTACCTTCATTGATGACTTCAATCATTTCGGATATGTCTACTTGTTGAGACACAAGGATGAAACTTTTGAAGCATTCAAAGAATATCAAAACGAAGTACAAAATCAACTCAACAAAACAATCAAGGTACTTTGTACCGATAGAGGAGGTGAATACCTAAGTGATGCTTTCCAGGATCATCTTAAAAGTTGTGGGATTATCTCGCTACTTACTCCACCCGGGACACCCCAGCTTAATGGAGTATCCGAAAGGAGGAACCGAACCCTAATGGATATGGTTTGATCTATGATGGCTAGAAGCTCGTTACCTCTATCATTTTGGGGTTATTGTCTATGCTCCGCAGCTCGTATTCTAAATATGGCCCCAACCAAGAAAGTGGAACGAACACCTCATGAGATGTAGTTTGGAAAACCTCTATCTCTATCATACTTAAAGGTATGGGGATGTGAAGCTTACCATAAGCGTTACGTCCCTAATAAGTTGAATGCTCGATCCACGAAGTGCATCTTCATAGGAAATCCCAAGGATGATATGGGATACTATTTCTATGATCCATCCGAGCAAAATGTATTTGTTGCTCGGAAGGCAGAATTCCTTGAAACTAAGTTCCTAATGGAAGGTAATAGTGAAAGAAAGATAGATCTTGAAGAGGTTCAAGATCAAGTAGATGATACACAATTGGTTGACACTAGCACTCAACATGAAAATTTTGAGAATGATCAAATGGATGATTAGAGTATACAAAACGTTCGTAGATCTGATAGGATTAGTAATCCTCCTGAGAGATATGGATTTCTCATGGATGATTGCTATGTGGTTGATTTGGATGAACTAACCAACTATCAAGATGTTTTATCAAGGGTTGATAAAGATAAATGGCTTGAAGCCATGAACTCTGAGATGCAAACCATGTATGACAACCAAGTTTGGGAACTTGTTTTACAACCACCTAACTCTAGATTAGTTGATTGTAAATGGATTTTCAAGATAAAAACCGACATGCATGGAAACTTGAATACATACAAAGCTAGACTTGTGGCAAAAGGTTTTACTCAAACTCAAGGGATTGACTATGATGAAACTTTTTCACCTGTGGTAATGCTAAAGTCTATCAGGATATTATTTGCCATTGATGCTCACTATGATTATGAGATATGGCAAATGGATGTCAAGACCGCTTTCCTAAATGGATATCTTGAGGAAGACGTCTATATGGTTCAACCTGAAGGTTTTGTTGATCCAAAATATCCTAACAAAGTATATAAGTTAAAGAAGTCAATCTACGGATTGAAACAAGCATCTAGAATGTGGAATCATCGTTTTAATGCGGAGGTCAAGAAATTTGGCTTCATTAAAAATGGTGATGAAGCTTATGTATACAAGAAGGCTAGTGAGAGCACTATCATGTTCCTTGTATTATATGTGGATGACATATTATTATTTAGAAATGATATCCCGACGATGCAAGGTGTTAAAACTTGGCTAAAAGGCTGCTTCTCTATTAAGGATCTTGAAGAAGCACAATACATTTTGGTGATTAGGATCTACATAGATAGATCCAAGAAATTGATAGGTTTGAATCAAAGTGCATACATTGAAAAGATCTTGAAAAGGTTCAAGATAGAGAACTCTAAGAAAGGTTTGGTACCTATTCAAAGAGGAACACTTCCCAGTTCATCTCAGTGCCCTACCACAAAAGATGAGCAAGAGAGAATGAAAAATGTCCCGTACGCATCTGCTATTGGGTCAATCATGTATGCAATGATATGTACTAGACCGGATGTGTCATGCGCTCTTAGCTTGACAAGTAGATACCAGAATAACCCAAGAAACAGTAATTGGATTGCGGTTAAAAGTATATTGAAATACCTTAAGAGGACTAAGGATGTGTTTCTTATATACGGATCTGGTGAGGAGGAACTCGATGTAAAAGGTTACGTGGACGCGAGTTTCCAAACTGATCGAGATGATTCTCGATCACAATCCGGTTATGTCTTCATGTTAAATGGAGGTGCGGTCTCTTGGAAGAGTTCAAAACAGGATGTTGTTGCATTATCCACTACAGAGTCAGAGTATATTTCTGCCTCATTAGCAGCTCAAGAAGCTGCATGGATGAAGAAATTCATCGATGACTTAGGAGTAGTCCCTTCCATTCAGGACCCTCTTGAAATCTTTTGTGACAACGAGGGTGCGATTGCTCAAATCAAGGAACCTCATGCTCACCAAAAGACTCGTCACATTGAGCGGATATTCAACTACATAAGGGATGAGGTTGAAAAGGGAAAGATATGTATTCACAAAGTTCACACAGATCTTAATATAGCGGATCCACTCACGAAGCTCTTACATGGAACAAAACATGCAGGACATGTTTGTGCATTAGGGCTTCGATATTCTAGTGATTGGTTGTGATCTGTTTTATGTATTGTAACGGAACGAAGTTGTTCAAACTCATTAATATAATTATGGTGTTAATTTATCTTGAGTCAAGTTTCTATTTTACATATTTTATCCATGAATAAGCTATTATTCTAAATTATGTAGTTGATCACATTTGTGGGAACAAGTGTGAGGTTTAGACAATTATGAACTTGGATTGGTATACATTCACAAGCTGAATGTGGGGCAAGGTTGCAACCAAAGTTCATAGATATTTGTGGGATACAAATATTGGAAAACCCGCTCTCAAGATTTACTTAATAGAGCCTTTGTGGTTGATCACATGTAATCTTGAGTAAAGGCGAATATCATTGTATCCTCTGACCTGAGATACATATTGGGTTCGGATATTCACTAAGTATTATGCCTTGATTCTTTCCTTCGCTATTCTGAAATATGGTAGTTCATAAGGAAGAGCTCAGATGTAATACAAAGTATATATCTAGGACGTATGTAGTCAAGATGGAATTTGTCCCTCTTATTCGTCGAGAGTCAGATGTCTAAGGCCTGATAAAGTTAAATCTAGAAGAGATTGATCACTCTGTGTCTCTTGTATTTAACATGACATCTAGGACGAAAGGATATAATGAAAGATTCACCTATTCATATTCGAGATGGGAACTCGAAAGGGATGATGTTATTGAATGGCACAAAGTCATAACATATTGGGGGTGATGGACGGTCGTTAGGTGGTATCCATCACTTGCATTAATTTCTTATGTTTCTCGTGCAAGTGGGAGATTGAAGGTATTTCGTATGCCCGAGAGACATATTAAATTAACGTGGCTAATATGTTTTGATCCAAGTCGGGTCATACCCAATAACAAGCTTACCAACACCTTAATTGTATTTGATCTTAGCGATTGGATCGTTGATTAAATTACGCGACACTTGAAATTTAAGAAAAATGGTTTTCTAAAATAATATTACTTAATGTGTATATAATTTATGGAATAATTTATATATTAAGGATTTAATTATTTATAGGTTAAATAATTAATCAAGTTATGTTACATTTTATAATTTGGTTTTATAAAATGTATACATAACAAATAAATGTCCAAGTTTATAAAATGTATTTATGAAAACTAGTTTTATAAAACTATTTTATAATAGACATGGTAGTGGCATTGGGAGTTCAATTGAGCATGCCATTTGACTAGCCATGTGTGTGGTTACTTCAATAATCAAGAGGCATAAGTACCAAGGTATTGAAAGACCAACATTCACATGCAAAAAGACATCAAGTTTAACAAAAAAAAAAAAATTTGCTCATTCTTGCTGTTTTGGCCGTGAGGTTTTGAAGCACAAAAGGTGTTCTTGAGTTTATTTTTCAAGCTCATTTTAAGTGTCAATTAAATCCTAACCAAAAGCTAGGGTGTTGGTGCATAAGTTTGGGGTATAACTACTTGAGGTTTCATTATTTTGGAGCTCCATTCATCATCATCATCCTCATCATTCACCAACAAGCTTGGAGTAGGTATAAACTCTTTTCTTGCTTGTAGTTTGTAAGTATATTTCATAACTTGATTCTAATTGGGATTTAACTTTAAATGGTTAAAGATTAACAAGTTTCAAAATGGTAATATATACATGCTTCCGCAAAGTTTGATCTTCAAATGTTTGTAATAATATTATGAACTTGTTAAATCCCAACAGAGCGAAATGAAGTAATGGGATTGTATGGCCTTTGGACATGAATGGAAACAATACAATGTGGTCGGGGGATGAGTTTTTTGAAGTCATTTTGGTGTGGTGTGTTTGTTTTTGCAGAGTTTGATGGTTATAATGACCAAAGCTAGAGACGTGTGACAAATGAGTGATAGAAATAGATATAGATGAAAGTTGAATGAAGACATTTGTAGAGGCATGCATGTTACATAATATAAAGATGAGATTCTAAAGTAGTAATGAATAGGTACAGAGATCGCTGTATGTGGAATTGGTACCACCTTATCAGTGTGTCCTACCACTATTTGTGGCCTTTATTTTTTTGAATACAACTCAAAGACGGGTGTCGATGAAAAATATGTGTGTATAGATACTAGATAGAGATGGGATACAAAAGGAAGTAATAAGTTCGAGAAAAGGGAAACAAATGTGAGTCACAAGATCAACTTACTTTCAGACGGAAGCGTAGTTTTGGTCTTTTTAATTCACTTATTTAAAAACTCAAATAGAACTCAAATATCAATTGCCAATTGCCTTTCTGAACCTCACGTAGAAACCGCAAGTATCATCACCACCAATAAATTGTTGGCAGAGATTAACCACCACGTTTTGGAGCCAGAATGTTTTACATAAAAAAAGGTAAATACATAAACTATATTCTCGACGATATCTCGTTGGCAAAATATTGAGAATACAATAACACCACCCAATTCCGCACATGCGAGGTATTGGCAGGTGAGATATAGAAAATCCTTATTTTACCCTAGAATAATTAGATGAGAGGTCGTCTCTCTAAACAACGATGACAGAAATTCTCCACTCACCGGAAGAGAAAGTCATTCATCTCTCTACTCTACGGTAGAGAGATTGTTTCCGTAGAGACCTCCAGTCAAAGAAAATAAAAAATCAAAAATCAAAAATCAAAAATAATAAAAATAAAAATTAAGAGTAATAAATAAAGAATGATGAAAAATAAATAAAGAATAAAGAATAGATAAATAAACAAGAATAAAGAAAAATAAAAATAAAAACTAAGAAAATAAAAATGAAATTGTTGTTAAAGGGCGTGAGAATAAAAGGCGTCACTTATGTGGCATCCGAAGTGGCAGGCCTCTAACCCCCTGACGCCCCTGACGGTGTGTCACCCGTGACGCCGAAGGCATTAGTCAAGATTCTGGCCGAAAACAATGAACGTGTTAGAGGTTTTTTAGCCAATCAGAACCCACCATTAATTTAAATATATTATTAATCTATTTATTTTATATCCAACTACCAATCACATTTTACAACATCACCCGCCACAAATTTAACACTCATCTTTATTTACCTTCACTTCATGTCCTTGTCAATCACTCAAAAAGTGTAGCATTTGACTGCAAGTCACTGCTAAGGTTAACAATAGTTTGAATGTAACTTTTCATGATGAGGCGGTACCGTCGAAGTACCTAGTTGATAAAAGTCTTTATTTTAGTAGGGTAATATAAGAGTAACTCATAAAAAAAAAACTTTAATAATAATAAATTATCTCGTAGTACATTGGAACTGTCTTATGTCTTATTGCAAAGATGGTTCTACTTTCATGTAAATTTTATCAGCAAGAGTTGTGAATCATGGAATTGAACCGAGAATGGTGACAAAGTCCTTATGGAAATGGAGTACTTTTTTAGTTAGATTAATTCGACCACTCTCTATGAAAGTGTTAAGGAGTAGGTAAACCTCTTCATGGCCGCCAACACATGACCACCATGGGCAACATCTAGTAAATAGACAAGTGAAGGAAAACCTCCCGCCAAGAATTTTAATGGGACCCATTTGCTTTTAGTTTCTGTAAATCATGTTTGGTAGATTGCAAGAGGTCTCACGTACGAATCCTGTCTAAAACGGATATTATTGTGGTGGCTAGGGTAGGGTTGGAAACAGCCATTGAATAATCATGCTAGGTTGCGTACATCAGAGTATGGGGTCGGATTACATGCCCTTCCGAGTAGCCCGAACATGAAAAATCCTTCTGCCTTTTACCCTTTTTATCCATGTTTGGTAGTGTGTACATTCTATATTTGTGAGCATTGTTTAGTAAAGGATAATGAATGTTCAGTAAGTTATTTAGTGAAAGGGAGTGAAGCTAAAGTGGCGTTGACGTGGAAATTTCAGTAGTGAACAGTAGGTCTTAATGTTAATGAGAGGTCCAGTATCCACTCGATTAGGTGCCATTGTAGACTCCACCAGCACTTGAATTTCGTACGAATAGTAATTCCATAAGAAATAAGGGTTTTTCTCTAAAAAAGAGTTTTTCTATTAAGGCTCGTTTACTTTCCAATTAACGATTCGTTTCTGTACAGCTCTTAATTTGGTTAATAAAAATGTTATTTATTTGTAACTTAATCTGTCACTAAATCTGAAAATTGGTCTATTTCTAGGAGTCATAGAATCAAACACCCCTTCAGCCAAATGGAAACAAAAGAAAATTCAAAAAAATAGTAAACAATCGTGTTGTGATACCTGATAACGGGTATTAAGGTTAAAGTTTCAGGATCATTATTGTGAGATAGAGATAAGTATTGAAACTCATTGTCATTCATATTCCCATAACCAAAACTAGTAATAAAAACTAAAACATTTTTTTAAGTTTTCATTCAGAAGCATTCTGCACAGCACTCAACGCAAGTAACTAGAACTCGCCATGTTGTTGAAGCTAGCGGAGATTAGCGGTACTGCTAGCTAGTTCACCCTCCTTCACAATGTAATGTTGTGGCTGAAAATCTTCTCACTTGAAATAATTCTACAACATTTTCGTCACTCCAGCCGCATATCGCAACTGCACATATCCCATTTATTAAGATGCATTTTCTATTCATATGAACACACACACACACACACACACACACACACAAAATTGTAAAAGAACAAATTAGGAACCTGAGCATCAATTGTAGTTCCAGATGTGTGAGGGGTCATAGCTTGATTTGGCATGTATCGCCACGGATGATCCTTTGGAGCTGGTTGAGGATGCCAAACATATCCATTATAACCTAAAATAAATCATAAAAAATCAACAGTTAAAATTCTGTTAAACAATAAAGTCGTCTTAAAAGTTAAAAACTTGCCAAGTGTTTTAGTGGGCTTTCATGTATGTTAAGTGTGCAAGAAGATTGCGCGAAAAGATGATAAAAGATGCTGAAAATGTTGAAAAATCGACTCTTACGAGCTGTTACGAAATTGGCCATAACTTGAGCATACGACCTTCGATTGAGGTGATTCAAAAGCTCAAACGACCGTATTTCAGAGGGCTACAACTTTGATTTTTATGGGTTGGCATAGTTTACGCAACTCTTGGCGTAAATTACGTCATTTATAGTTGGAAGACAATGAAAAATGTCACTTGGGGGCGTAATTTTACGCCAGATCAAGCGTAAATTACACCAGTGCATTTTTCTGCATCCGAATTTTGAGATATTTTTGCTTTGGGAACAAGTTAGCCATTCCCTATATAAGGGAAACCCTTAACTACAAATTGGGGGGCTTTTTCATTAGTTTTTTAGCAGAAAGCATAAACTCCAAACACCAAAATTCATCTACTTTCAAGAATCAAAAGCAAGATCTTCATGGATCATCAATAATCCATCATGTTCTTCATCATCATCATCATGCTCAGCTAAGTTCCTTTCTTTATTCCTTCCAATGAATATTTAGTGTATTGTTTATTCATTCAAGTATGTGTCTGGTTAAGTTTTTGATTAATAATAATGATAAAGTTCTTTAATTAATAATTTTTTCTTTATTCCTTCCAATGAACATTTAGTGTATTGTTTGTTTATTCATTCAAGTATGTGTGTGGTTAAGTTTTTGATTAATAATAATGATAAAGTTCTTTAATTAATAATTTAGTAATCTGTTCAAGTGATTATTTAAAGCAAGTTTGTTAATTTTGATTTTTGCAAGACGTATTATTGTGATTTAGCAATTTTGCTTGATCCACTTAGTGTTAATTTAGATTAGGGATGAAGACAAGTGTTTAGGTTATTTAATGCAAATTTGTTGATTTTGATTATTGCAAGACGTATTATTGTGATTTAACAATTTTGCTTGATCCACTTAGTGTTAATTTAGATTAGGGATGAAGACAAGTGTTTAAGTTACATAATCGTGCCAAAGATAATTGTTTTAACGAAATTAAGAATTCATGTCTATGTGATTTAGATAACAACTTGATAAGCACACATGTTTATTTGAATGAATGCTACCTAATTGGGATTTAGAAGGGATAAAGGTTTTAATCAATTGATAACAACTTTTGTTTTTTAATCCTTTTTTTTTTCTTCTTCTTTGAACGGCGATTTGTTGGCATCAGTAGATCATTTATTTCAACGACACTCATCATTTGCACGTACCATACACGTTCGGGCGAAAACCCGAACCCGGTCGACGGTACCCGAGAACACATCCATTCGGGCAGTGTTCCTGTGTAGAGGTCCGTGAACGAATCCGGTAAAATCTCCCTATATGGTCAATATATACCACTATCATTGATGTTCAATTGTTTTAAAGAAAATCATGTCATCCCTACAGATCGAACCCATGACCTCTCCCTATCTCATGACACAAAGTACATGGGGAAAACCGTTGGGCTATGCCCGCAAGTTCTTTTTGATCTTTTGTTTATGTGCTTTATATAAATCATTTATAGTTTAAGACTTTTAGCTTTTAATTTATTTCATTTAGTTTTTAATCATCAAACCATTCTAAGAATTGTTTGCTTTTGACCACAATCTCTCGTGAAACGAATCCTAGATACCCTAGCTAGTCTAGAATTTTTAGTTCATTTTTGATTGATACTTCGACCCCGATCACTCCACGAGCATTGTTAACGATAAGTACCCCCTTCTTCATTTAGATATCTTTTTTTTTGTTAAACATCCATCTGAAAAAACCTTATACATTTTTGTTAATTCTTTTAGTAATTAGTAATGATCGCTAACAAAATTATTAAACTAATTTTGACATGAAAAACTCACCTGGTTTTTTCTGTTAATGGAGTGTTAATGACAACAATGTCACATTTAGGAAGCATCTTATCAAGATCTTCCTCATAATTGGCACTAAAAAAAAACTCCGCCCATCTACCAAGTTTAATTAGTAGGACAATGGTCCATCACCATCCACCATCTTAAATAATTGTCTTATTTATTACTATTTGACCGAAAGAGACCAATCCTGACCTTAACAGGAAACATACGGATTAATCCGAGTAATAAGATTTTTACTGTGTACAATACACCATCTATTACAAATCTATGCCTCCCCATTACTCTTAATTCTACCAGCCTGCAACTCATTTATGAGTTCATTCAGTGTCCTCAATGATGACCCGCCTTCCGCCATAGCTTCCTTTGCAGCCAAACCAACCTTCTTAACCTTATCCCTCACTTCTTTTCCCTTTTCACCCTCCATTAACTCAATCACAGTCTTCTTCAACCCGTCTAACGTCACAAACCCCCTCACCGACCCATCACACGTTTCGACCCGTAACCCAATCTTAATCTCCTCCACAACCATCCTTGCGTTTAAATGTTGCTCCGCCATCATCGG
Organism: Rutidosis leptorrhynchoides; assembly: GCF_046630445.1. NCBI lineage: Eukaryota > Viridiplantae > Streptophyta > Magnoliopsida > Asterales > Asteraceae > Rutidosis > Rutidosis leptorrhynchoides. Next base: position 89,360,375 of record NC_092340.1, on the reverse strand, counting down.
CCATGCTAGTATTGGCACTTGTGCACATATGCTCTCCAAAACCGAGTTCCAACCGCAATGGCTTATAAACCCCGTCACACTTTCATGCTTCAAAATCTCCATTTGATCGACCCATTCGGTTACAATCATCCCTCTTTCTCCCACTCTTTTTTCAAGTTCATCGATAACACTCGATTCATACTTCCTCACCAACCACAAAAAATTCATTCTAGATTCTTCCAAACCCTTAGATATTTCTTCCAATTGTTCCGTTGAAATCTCCGCTTGTGTACCAAACGCTACGTATAGAACCGAGCATTTGTTAGTATGCTTTAGGTCTAGCCACTCTATCCATTTGGGCTTCGGATCAGTTTCCATACGCGTCTCAGCCAAACAAAGGGGTCCCACACACCAGGATTTAGGCTTAGCTTCACGATTCATATAGTCTATAAACAAAGGCTCGAGCTCATAAAAGCTATTTATAATCAAGCCATAACTATTCACTAATGCTATCTCCCCCTCCATCATAAATTCATCGCGTGGGCCCGTTGGATCACGCTGATGAAACGGCTCTTCAAAGTCATTCCTAGTGACTTTGATCCATGGAAAGTTTTTCAACGCGATTAACTCATCGTCTGACTCGGGTCCCGCTAAAATCCGATGTAAAAACACTTCTTGAAATATAGCTCCGACGTAGGTGTTCATACCGTAAAACACTATACGAGGGATCTCAAATTTATTAGCAGACGCAAGCGTCCAACTTAGAAAACCGTCAGATATTATGCACATTACATTTGAGAGTTTGCTAAGCTCTTGCTCAAAATAAGGCTGCATAAGCTTTGTTGCAATAGCAAAGGGTCTAAAGAGCGAAATAGAAGGTAGTTTATCGGTACTTTCGATACCTTGAGGTATTCCTTCGATATTATTAGGAAATTGAAGGTCTACTATAGAAGTAAGACCATTAGTTGGTGTCTTTTCAAGATACTGAGCTATGAAAGGTGTATTGTTTTTCGTAGCGAAAATTGTAACCTTAATCCCACGAGAAACGAGAAGTCGAGCGAAATGAAGTAATGGGATTGTATGGCCTTTGGACATGAATGGAAACAATACAATGTGGTCGGGGGATGAGTTTTTTGAAGTCATTTTGGTGTGGTGTGTTTGTTATTGCAGGGTTTGATGGTTATAATGACTCAAGCTAGAGACGTGTGACAAATGAGTGATAGAGATAGATATAGATGAAAGTTGGATGAAGACATTTGTAGAGGCATGCATGTTACATAATATAAAGATGAGATTCTTAAGTAGTAATGAATAGGTACGGAGATCGCTGTATGAGGAATTGGTACCACCTACCACCTTATTATTGTGTCCTACCACTATTTGTGGCCTTCATTATTTTGAATACAACTCAAAAATATGGATGTCGATGAAAAACATGTGTGTGTGTGTGTGTATAGACAGAGATGGGATACAAAAGGAAGTAATAAGTTCGAGAAAGGGGAAGCAAATGTGAGTCGCAAGATCAAATTACTTTCAGATGCATGGGTAGTTTGGTCATTTTTCATTTTTTAAAACTTAAATAATTGAACTCAAATATCGCTTGCCAATTGCCTTTCTGAACCTCACGTAGAAACTGCAAATGTCATCACCACCATAAATTGTCGGCAAAGATTAACTGAAATGTCTCGTTCATATTGATTATAAACGTTCCATATTAATTGATTTCGTTGCGAGGTTTTGACCTCTATATGAGACGTTTTTCAAAGACTGCATTCGTTTTTAAAAACAAACCATAACCTTTATTTTATCGACAAGGTTAAAAGGACACCACCTAGATTATCAGAAATGATAATCTAAAAAATATCACACTTACACACTACCAATACATATTGGTTTACAATATTAATATGTTACAACAAAGTAAATTTCGAATGCAGTTTTAAACAATATTATACAAGCATGCTGACTCCAAATCTTGTCCATATATTAGCATGCAACAGCGGAAGCTCTTAATAATCACCTGAGAATAAACATGCTTTAAACGTCAACAAAAATGTTGGTGAGTTATAGGTTTAACCTATATATTTATCAAATCCTAATAATAGACCACAAGATTTTATATTTCAATATACATCCCATACATAGAGATAAAAATCATTCATATGGTAAACACCTGGTAAACGACATTAAAAAGATGCATATAAGAATATCCCCATCATTCCGGGACATCTATCGGACATGATATAAAACTCGAAGTACTAAAGCATCCGGTACTTTGGATGGGGTTCGTTAGGTCCAATAGATCTATCTTTATGATTCGCGTCAATTAGGCGTGCACTAATTCTCAAAATTAGTGATGTTCCCTAATTCTTAGGCTACCAAGCAAAAGGGGCATATTCGGCTTCGATCATTCAACCATAGAAAGTAGTTTCGTGTACTTGTGTATATTTTGTAAAACATTTAAAAAGCTGCATGTATTCTGATCCCAAAAATATTAGATTTTAAAAGTGGGACTATAACTTACTTTCACAGATTTTTACTTAGTCGGGAAGTAAGACTTGGCCACTGGTCGATTCACGAACCTATAACAAATATGTACATATATATCAAAGTATGTTCAAAATATATTTACAACATTTTTAATACGTTTTAATGTTTTAAATATTTTCAGTCAGCTGTCCTCGTTAGTAACCTACAACTAGTTGTCCATAGTTAGATGTACAGAAATAAATTGATATATATATTATCTTGACCCAATCCACTGAAATGTCCCGTTCTTATTGATTAAAAACGTTCCATATTAATTGATTTCGTTGCGAGGTTTTGACCTCTATATGAGACGTTTTTCAAAGACTGCATTCATTTTTAAAACAAACCATAACCTTTATTTCATAAATAAAGGTTTATAAAGCTTTACGTAGATTATCAAATAATGATAATCTAAAATATCCTGTTTACACACGACCATTACATAATGGTTTACAATACAAATATGTTACATCGAAATCAGTTTCTTGAATGCAGTTTTTACACAATATCATACAAACATGGACTCCAAATCTTGTCCTTATTTTATTATGCAACAGCGGAAGCTCTTAGTATTCACCTGAGAATAAACATGCTTTAAACGTCAACAAAAATGTTGGTGAGTTATAGGTTTAACCTATATATATCAAATCGTAACAATAGACCACAAGATTTCATATTTCGTTACACATCCCATACATAGAGATAAAAATCATTCATATGGTGAACACCTGGTAACCGACATTAACAAGATGCATATATAAGAATATCCCCATCATTCCGGGACACCCTTCGGATATGATATAAATTTCGAAGTACTATAGCATCCGGTACTTTGGATGGGGTTTGTTAGGCCCAATAGATCTATCTTTAGGATTCGCGTCAATTAGGGTGTCTGTTCCCTAATTCATAGATTACCAGACTTAATAAAAAGGGGCATATTCGATTTCGATAATTCAACCATAGAATGTAGTTTCACGTACTTGTGTCTATTTTGTAAATCATTTATAAAACCTGCATGTATTCTCATCCCAAAAATATTAGATTTTAAAAGTGGGACTATAACTCACTTTCACAGATTTTTACTTCGTCGGGAAGTAAGACTTGGCCACTGGTTGATTCACGAACCTATAACAATATATACATATATATCAAAGTATGTTCAAAATATATTTACAACACCTTTAATATATTTTGATGTTTTAAGTTTATTAAGTCAGCTGTCCTCGTTAGTAACCTACAACTAGTTGTCCACAGTTAGATGTACAGAAATAAATCGATAAATATTATCTTGAATCAATCCACGACCCAGTGTATACGTATCTCAGTATTGATCACAACTCAAACTATATATATTTTGGAATCAACCTCAACCCTGTATAGCTAACTCCAACATTCACATATAGAGTGTCTATGGTTGTTCCGAAATATATATAGATGTGTCGACATGATAGGTCGAAACATTGTATACGTGTCTATGGTATATCAAGATTACATAATATACAATACAAGTTGATTAAGTTATGGTTGGAATAGATTTGTTACCAATTTTCACGTAGCTAAAATGAGAAAAATTATCCAATCTTGTTTTACCCATAACTTCTTCATTTTAAATCCGTTTTGAGTGAATCAAATTGCTATGGTTTCATATTGAACCCTATTTTATGAATCTAAACAGAAAAAGTATAGGTTTATAGTCGGAAAAATAAGTTACAAGTCGTTTTTGTAAAGGTAGTCATTTCAGTCGAAAGAACGACGTCTAGATGACCATTTTAGAAAACATACTTCCACTTTGAGTTTAACCATAATTTTTGGATATAGTTTCATGTTCATAATAAAAATCATTTTCTCAGAATAACAACTTTTAAATCAAAGTTTATCATAGTTTTTAATTAACTAACCCAAAACAGCCCGCGGTGTTACTACGACGGCGTAAATCCGGTTTTACGGTGTTTTTCGTGTTTCCAGGTTTTAAATCATTAAGTTAGCATATCATATAGATATAGAACATGTGTTTAGTTTATTTTAAAAGTCAAGTTAGAAGTATTAACTTTTGTTTGCGAACAAGTTTAGAATTAACTAAACTATGTTCTAGTGATTACAAGTTTAAACCTTCGAATAAGATAGCTTTATATGTATGAATCGAATGATGTTATGAACATCATTACTACCTTAAGTTCCTTGGATAAACCTACTAGAAAAGGGAAAAATGAATCTAGCTTCAATGGATCCTTGGATGGCTCGAAGTTCTTGAAGCAGAATCATGACACGAAAACAAGTTCAAGTAAGATCATCACTTAAAATAAGATTGTTATAGTTATAGAAATTGAACCAAAGTTTGAATATGATTATTACCTTGTATTAGAATGATAACCTACTGTAAGAAACAAAGATTTCTTGAGGTTGGATGATCACCTTACAAGATTGGAAGTGAGCTAGCAAACTTGAAAGTATTCTTGATTTTATGAAACTAGAACTTTTGGAATTTATGAAGAACACTTAGAACTTGAAGATAGAACTTGAGAGAGATCAATTAGATGAAGAAAATTGAAGAATGAAAGTGTTTGTAGGTGTTTTTGGTCGTTGGTGTATGGATTAGATATAAAGGATATGTTATTTTGTTTTCATGTAAATAAGTCATGAATGATTACTCATATTTTTGTAATTTTATGAGATATTTCATGCTAGTTGCCAAATGATGGTTCCCACATGTGTTAGGTGACTCACATGGGCTGCTAAGAGCTGATCATTGGAGTGTATATACCAATAGTACATACATCTAAAAGCTGTGTATTGTACGAGTACGAATACGGGTGCATACGAGTAGAATTGTTGATGAAACTGAACGAGGATGTAATTGTAAGCATTTTTGTTAAGTAGAAGTATTTTGATAAGTGTCTTGAAGTCTTTAAAAAGTGTATGAATACATATTAAAACACTACATGTATATACATTTTAACTGAGTCGTTAAGTCATCGTTAGTCGTTACATGTAAATGTTGTTTTGAAACCTTTAGGTTAACGATCTTGTTAAATGTTGTTAACCCAATGTTTATAATATCAAAAGAGATTTTAAATTATTATATTATCATGATATTATGATGTACGAATATCTCTTAATATGATATATATACATTAAATGTAGTTACAACGATAATCGTTACATATATGTCTCGTTTCATAATCATTAAGTTAGTAGTCTTGTTTTTACATATGTAGTTCATTGTTAATATAATTAATGATATGTTTACTTATCATAATATCATGTTAACTATATATATAACCATATATATGTCATCATATAGTTTTTACAAGTTTTAACGTTCGTGAATCACCGGTCAACTTGGGTGGTCAATTGTCTATATGAAACATATTTCAATTAATCAAGTCTTAACAAGTTTGATTGCTTAACATATTGGAAACATTTAATCATGTAAATATCAATCTCAATTAATATATATAAACATGGAAAAGTTCGGGTCACTACATCCACGACCCAGTGTATACACGTCTCAGGCTAGATCACAACTCAAAGTATATATATTTTTGGAATCAACCTCAACCATGTATAGCTAACTCCAACATTACTGCATATAGAGTGTCTATGGTTGTTCCAAATAATATATATATATGGGTCGATATGATATGTCAAAACATTTGCATATGTGTCTATGGTATCCCAAGATTACATAATATATTAGAATACATGTATAATACAATATAAGTTAGCTAGGATATGATTTGTATAGAATTGTTACAATATTTTCCGTAGCTACAACAATCAAAAAATATCCAATCTTGTTTTACCCATAACTTCTTCGTTTTAAATCCGTTTTGAGTGAATCAAATTGCTATGGTTTCATATTGAACTCTATTTTATGAATCTAAATATAAAAAGTATAGGTTTATAGTCGGAAATATAAGTTACAAGTCATTTTTGTAAGAGGTAGTCATTTCAGTCGAAAGAACGACGTCTTGATGACCATTTTGAAAAACATACTTCCACTTTGAGTTTAACCATGATTTTTGGATATAGTTTCATGTTCATAAGAAAAATCATTTTCCAAGAAGAACAACTTTTAAATCAAAGTTTATCATAGTTTTTAATTATCAAACCCAAAACAGCCCGCGGTGTTACTACGACGGCGTATGTCCGGTTTTACGGTGTTTTTCGCGTAACATCCCGCATTTTTTCGTTAAATTTATTTTTAACACTGTCTTTTTTTTAAATAATATCTTTCCTTATTTAAATTCGTATTTTCCGTTGGCTAACGTTCATAGTATTCCCGTTATTTAATTATAACATCACTCGTTTACTCGAGCGTTTTTAAAATATTCGTTTGGTTAATTCCAGCACCCTCTTTGAAACTCGAGGGACCAAAGTTGCAAAGGAGCCTAACTAGTTGACTAGGTCAACTAGTCAAACCCCACCATCACTACTCATTCACTTCACCTCTCTTCTCCCTTTTTCTCTCTAGCTCAAGAACACTCTTTTTCTCTCAATCAATTCAATCATCATCTAAATCCGATTGGAGAGGCAAACATCAAAACAAATTACATTTTCGTGATCCTCTCTTCATCCTCTACATTTTGGTACCAATTTCATCAAGTTTGGGTAACTTTCTAAAAATACTAGATTTCTCTAAATTCGTTTTATATACTTGAAATGGTGTTAGTTAGTGTCTATGGCTCGTGTGTAGCATGAATATATGATTTATTTGCTCGATTTGTTGTTTTGAGTAACTAGTATGAACATTTGAAATGGGTGTGCTTAATCTTTGATTTTGGATGATTAAATGTTGTTTAAATGTTAAAGTTCATGTTTTAATTGTGTTACTAGTATCACTAGCTTCATTTTGATGTGTAGGTTGATTAAGAAAACTTCAAACACATGATTATTGATTTTTGTGAATTTTGGTTAGGGTTTGATAGACTTAAAACAAAATTTTGATGCGTTGAATGCTAGGAAATATTGTTAGTAAGTGTTTAGTTGTAATGTATGTTTCATTACCTTCAAAACGGCATATCATATGTGTGAATTGGATTCTCGAGTCAAGAAATGCATTTTGTAAACTTGAAACGATGATTTTGAACATTTAAGATCACTTGACAAGTTTTCGGTTATTGTAAATGATATTTTTGCTTGATGAAAAGTGGTTAGTTGTATTCCTTGTTAAAATACCTTTCCAACCATATAAGATACGTGTTTTGAATGTTTACGGTTCACAAGTTATGATTGTTTGAAGTTGGATTCGTGCTTGAGTGTGAAAACTGCCAGACTTGCTGATCACTTAAATGGAGCGGCGCGCCATTTTGGTCTGTCCCAAATTCTTTTGATTTTCACGTTTTCACCCCCGCTTACTCATAACTCCGATTAACATGAAACTTGGCCAACATGCTTATATATACTTTCTCATCATGGAAAAATTGTCAGATACCCGACCCGGCCCCGTTGACTTTGACTTTGACCAAGTTTGACTTTTAGTCAAACTTAACCAAACACTTATGAAATCGTTTTAATCGTATTTTATACTTGATTCTTGCATGAAACTTGACAACGTGATTCACATGCTACATAATCGAGTCGTAACGAGCCATAGGACTAATCGAACACATTTCGCCCGACCTTGTGTCGTAACCGGTTAATTGATACAACTTACTTGTTTAGGTCAAGGCTAAGCAATTTTCATGCACACGTTTACTTTGTGAAGTACATTTATACTCGTGCACTCGAGGTGAGATCATAGTCCCACCTTTTCAACAACTTTTTACACTTTTAAATTGTGGGATGAGAAACATATACTTTGTTACATTTTGTACTACTTACTTTTATACTTTGAACACAAGTACAAGGAAAACAAACATTCCACAGCGAGTTAGAACAAAAATCCTCAATTCGATTATCATTAGTTACACTTGCAGGGTGTAAGTGAGAACTTATATTGTGTGGCCATACGGGTTTGACAAACCCTCATTTCGGACGGTTCGCTATCATCTACGGATGAAATATATTTTCGAGAAACAGTGTATGTTCTAACACTATTGTGATGGGGTTCTATGGAAGGAAACGTTAAGTCTTGATAATTGGGTTCTCGCGAACAATACTTTTGGAATGCAAACGATTTTGATAATCAACGTTATGGGAATACTAAATCTTGTGGTTCAAAAACAACGTTTATTACAAACACCTATGATTTCACCAACGTTTTTCGTTGTCAGTTTTCTATATGTTTCTCAGGTTCATACTTGGCTATTTGATACATGCTTCCGCGTACACTCATACTTGCTTGGGGTCAAGCATACTTGCATACACTCTGATTTCTTGCTTGGGGTCAAGCATACATACATACATACGCTAGTGATAGCACCTTTGGATTCAAACTTTTGTCTACATACATACGCTATTTATAGCAACCGTGATTTTAAACTTATTATGTCGTAAGTTATTTCATTTATACTTTATACTTTTGTAAACTTAAACTTGTTGTCGAACCGTTTGGTAAACTAAACTTTGTAAGTCTTGTGCGATTCAAATGAATGCGACATAATTTTGGTCAAACGAGTCTCATATAGGGACTACAACCACGTAACGGGACCTAAGTTAGCGGCGCCTTCAATGACGATTTTGTCGGGTCGTTACAGATGGTATCAGAGCGTTGGTTGTAGGGATCTAGAATGTGCATTAGTGTGTCTGACAGAGTCGTTAGGACGCATTAGTGAATCTAGACTACAACTGAATAGTTAATGATTGCATTCTCACATACATTTTCTATAGATAGCACTTACTTGACTACTTGTGCATTATACTTGAATCATTCTTAGGTGAACCTCTTAATGGTACAAAGTTTCCATCATACGAACTCGTATTCTGCAATTTTCTGGTAACACACGTAAATTCAAGATTCATACGCGTAAGGATGATGACAACTTCATTAGTCACACTTGTTCGGGAACTTTGTCTCCCAGATTGTTTTTCGCCACCGTTTCAACTTACTATAGGTTTCCCACCGGTGTTTCTTACTATCTACCATTTCGTGTTACTACCATCAATACTCTAGGTGAGTATCGTCATCACTACTTATCACTACGGTTGCGTACCATTCGTTATCATGATTCGTTACTCATTTCATGCCTAAATGCATTATTGTTTGACTTGAACCGCATTGAAGTGAACAATCATTTATACACTTCCCTCGGGGAACTCTTCTTTAGAGTTGCACTAATTCTTTCGATTCAATACGAGTCACGTTTGAGATGTTGTTACACTTTGTTCATTCTAGATCTTCACGGTTACACGAACTTGATGTTATGGAGTGATGTGGGAATGGAGGTATGGGTTAGCATAATATAATGACACTCGATCAACGTGGTTATATTATGGTAAGTCATACCAAAGTTCTAATGACACGTGATGGTGGTTGGACTCGATCAACCTAATCACCACCATGTGCCATGTACATGACTTCATTTTTCTTGTTTGAACATCCGAAAACTCCGAGAATACTGATAACAACTATACCAGGGACACACCTCCGATTATTGTCGAACCATACTTATGCTTCCGAACGAATGGCAAATTCTTTCAACATCAAACATATGTTACACGTGTATACTATCTCGTTTTCGCACAGTTTTATCGGCGAACTTCAATATGCTTGTTATGCTCACATCGAGGCAGAAACTTCTCTCGCCTTACATTCGTACTTCCGTATAAGTAAATCTTTTATCTAAATTCTCAATGGAGAGAGAGACTCTTCACATTATACTAGTATTCGCCTCGAGGGTGAATAGTCCTAACGAACGTTTTCGGAAACCGATAAATCTTCCGCGGCGCGAAATTCTTGAGAAACAAAAACTTGTTCAAAATATATCTTAAGGAGATATACTTCGTTTCGGATCGAGATCCTCGTTTCACTTCTAGATTTAGGAGTGCCTTACAAAAGTCTCGGGAACACGTTTAGACATAAGTACTGCTTGTCATCCACGAACCGGTGAACAAAGCAAATGTACGATTCGAACCTTGGGAACCATAATACGAATTTGTGTTATCAACTTCAAATCTACTTGGGAAAATTCTTTGCCTTTAACCGAATTCTTTTACAACGATAATTATCACACGAGTATTAACGCCACACCTTTCGAAAACTTATAAAGCCGCAATTGTCGTTTTCTTAATCGTTGAACCAAAGTAGGTGACAAGCAAACCACTGAACCCGAACTCATTCATGAAAAACCAGAGAAATTTTTCAAATCCAAGAAAGACCCAACACGACTCGTAGTCGCCAAAAGAGCTACGCCGATGTTAGACGTAAACCTTTCGAATTCCATGTGGAAAACCGCGTAACGTTAAAAGTCGCACTTTGAAAAAGTGCAATCCGTTTTGGAAAACGTAGAAAGCTAAATCCGCGATATTTTTAATCCTTTTGAAATCTTGGGGCGTATTGTGCCCGTTGCTTACCATTTCGAACTTCCGACTCAAACAAATTCCGTCATCCTACATTCTGTGTATCAAACTTAAAGGCGTGTCTTGTGAAACAAGAACTTGTTATCCTCTTCGATGAACTTACTATCGATGATAAACTTTACTTCCTAGGAGGACCGGTTGAAACTATAAATCGTGAAACCAAACTTTAAAACAACGTAAAACCCCGATTTTCAAAGTTTGTTGAAATGCCCAAGGGAGTACCTTCACTTATTCGTAGAATCGACAACGCAAGATCTCGAGAAAGAAACAACGACTACTACTTCCAACTAAATTTCGGGACGAAATTTCTTTTAAGGTGTGGGTAATGTAACATCCCGCATTTTTCCGTTAAATTTATTTTTAACACTGTCTTTTTTCTAAATAATATCTTTCGTTATTTAAATTCGTATTTTCCATTGGCTAACGTTCACAGTATTCCCGTTATTTAATTATAACATCACTCGTTTACTCGAGCGTTTTTAAAATATTCGTTTGGTTGATTCCCGCACCCGCTTTGAAACTCGAGGGACCAAAGTTGCAAAGGGGCCTAACTAGTTGACTAGGTCAACTAGTCAAACCCCACCATCACCACTCATTCACTTCACCTCTCTTCTCCCTTTTTCTCTCTAGCTCAAGAACACTCTTTTTCTCTCAATCAATTCAATCATCATCTAAATTCGATTGGAGAAGCAAACATCAAAACAAATTACATTTTCATGATCCTCTCTTCATCCTCTACATTTTGGTACCAATTTCATCATGTTTGGGTAACTTTCTAAAAATACTAGATTTCTCTAAATTCGTTTTATATACTTGAAATGGTGTTAGTTAGTGTCTATGGCTCGAGTCTAGCATGAATATATGATTTATTTGCTCGATTTGTTGTTTTGAGTAACTAGTATGAACATTTGAAATGGGTGTGCTTAATCTTTGATTTTGGAGGATTAAATGTTGTTTAAATGTTAAAGTTCATGTTTTAATTGTGTTACTAGTATCACTAGCTTCATTTTGATGTGTAGGTTGATTAAGAAAACTTCAAACACATGATTATTGATTTTTGTGAATTTTGGTTAGGGTTTGATAGACTTAAAACAAAATTTTGATGCGTTGAATGCTAGGAAATGTTGTTAGTAAGTGTTTAGTTGTAATGTATGTTTCATTACCTTCAAAACGGCATATCATATGTGTGAATTGGATTCCCGAGTCAAGAAATGCATTTTGTAAACTTGAAACGATGATTTTGAACATTTAAGATCACTTGACAAGTTTTCGGTTATTGTAAATGATATTTTTGCTTGATGAAAAGTGGTTAGTTATATTCCTTGTCAAAATACCTTTCCAACGATATAAGATACGTGTTTTGAATGCTTACGGTTCACAAGTTATGATTGTTTGAAGTTGGATTCGTGCTTGAGTGTGAAAACTGTCAGACTTGCTGATCAGTTAAATGGAGCGGCGCGCCATTTTGGTCTGTCCCAAATTCTTTTGATTTTCACGTTTTCACCCCCGCTTACTCGTAACTCCGATTAACATGAAACTTGGCCAACATGCTTATATATACTTTCCCATCATGGAAAAATTGTCGGATACCCGACCCGACCCCGTTGACTTTGACTTTGACTTTGACCAAGTTTGACTTTTAGTCAAACTTAACCAAACACTTATGAAATCGTTTTAATCGTATTTTATACTTGATTCTTGCATGAAACTTGACAACGTGATTCACATGCTACATAATCGAGTCGTAACGAGCCATAGGACTAATCGAACACATTTCGCCCGACCTTGTGTCGTAACCGGTTAATTGATACAACTTACTTGTTTAGGTCAAGGCTAAGCAACTTTCATGCACACGTTTACTTTTTGAAGTACATTTATACTCGTGCACTCGAGATGAGATCATAGTCCCACCTTTTCAACAACTTTTTATACTTTTAAATTGTGGGCTGAGAAACATATACTTTGTTACATTTTGTACTACTTACTTTTATACTTTGAACACAAGTACAAGGAAAACAAACATTCCACAGCGAGTTAGAACAAAAATCCTCAATTCGATTATCATTAGTTACACTTGCAGGGTGTAAGCGAGAACTTATATTGTGTGGCCATACGGGTTTGACAAACCCTCATTTCGGACGGTTCGCTACCGTCTACGGATGAAATATATTTTCAAGAAACAGTGTATGTTCTAACACTATTGTGATGGGGTTCTATGGAAGGAAACGTTAAGTCTTGATAATTGGGTGCTCGCGAACAATACTTTTGGAATGCAAACGATTTTGATAATCAACGTTATGGGAATACTAAATCTTGCGGTTCAAAAACAACGTTTATTACAAACACCTATGATTTCACTAACGTTTTTCGTTGACAGTTTTCTATATGTTTCTCAGGTTCATACTTGGCTATTTGATACATGCTTCCGCGTACACTCATACTTGCTTGGGGTCAAGCATACTTGCATACACTCTGATTTCTTGCTTGGGGTCAAGCATACATACATACATACGCTAGTGATAGCACCTTTGGATTCAAACTTTTGTCTACATACATACGCTATTTATAGCAACCGTGATTTTAAACTTATTATGTCGCAAGTTATTTCATTTATGCTTTATACTTTTGTAAACTTAAACTTGTTGTCGAACCGTTTGGTAAACTAAACTTTGTAAGTCTTGTGCGATTCAAATGAATGCGACATATTTTTGGTTAAATGAGTCTCATATAGGGACTACGACCACGTAACGGGACCTAAGTTAGCGGCGCCGTCAATGACGATTTTGTCGAGTCGTTACATTTCTTGTTTTCAGGTTTTAAATCATTAAGTTAGCATATCATATAGATATAGAACATGTGTTTAGTTGATTTTAAAAGTCAAGTTAGAAGGATTAACTTTTGTTTGCGAACAAGTTTAGAATTAACTAAACTATGTTCTAGTGATTTCAAGTTTAAACCTTCGAATAAGGTAGTTTTATATATATGAATCGAATGATGTTATGAACATCATTAATACCTCAAGTTTTGTGGATAAACCTACTGGAAATGAGAAAAATAGATCTAGCTTCAAAGGATCCTTGGATGGCTTGAAAGTTCTTGAAGAAGAATCATGACACGAAAACAAGTTCAAGTAAGATTTTCACTCGAAATAAGATTGTTATAGTTATAAAAATTGAATCAAAGTTTGAATATGAGTATTACCTTGTATTAGAAAGATATCTTACTGTAAATAAGAAAGATTTCTTGAGGTTGGATGATCACTTTACAAGATTGGAAGTAAGCTAGCAAACTTGGAAGTATTCTTGATTTTATGAAACTATAACTTATAGAATTTATGAAGAACACTTAGAACTTGAAAGTGTTTGTAGGTGTTTTTGGTCCTCTAAGACCAACGCTCGGATACCAACTGAAATGTCCCGTTCATATTGATTATAAACGTTCCATATTAATTGATTTCGTTGCGAGGTTTTGACCTCTATATGAGACATTTTTCAAAGACTGCATTCGTTTTTAAAAACAAACCATAACCTTTATTTTATCGACAAGGTTAAAAGGACACCACCTAGATTTTATCAGAAATGATAATCTAAAAAATATCACACTTACACACTACCAATACATATTGGTTTACAATATTAATATGTTACAACAAAGTAAATTTCGAATGCAGTTTTAAACAATATTATACAAGCATGCTGACTCCAAATCTTGTCCATATATTAGCATGCAACAGCGGAAGCTCTTAATAATCACCTGAGAATAAACATGCTTTAAACGTCAACAAAAATGTTGGTGAGTTATAGGTTTAACCTATATATTTATCAAATCGTAATAATAGACCACAAGATTTCATATTTCAATATACATCCCATACATAGAGATAAAAATCATTCATATGGTAAACACCTGGTAAACGGCATTAACAAGATGCATATAAGAATATCCCCATCATTCCGGGACATCCATCGGACATGATATAAAACTCGAAGTACTAAAGCATCCGGTACTTTGGATGGGGTTCGTTAGGTCCAATAGATCTATCTTTAGGATTCGCGTCAATTAGGCGTGCACTAATTCTCAAAATTAGTGATGTTCCCTAATTCTTAGGCTACCAAGCAAAAGGGGCATATTCGGCTTCGATCATTCAACCATAGAAAGTAGTTTCGTGTACTTGTGTCTATTTTTTAAAACATTTAAAAAGCTGCATGTATTCTCATCCCAAAAATATTAGATTTTAAAAGTGGGACTATAACTTACTTTCACAGATTTTTACTTCGTCGGGAAGTAAGACTTGGCCACTGGTCGATTCACGAACATATAACAAATATGTACATATATATCAAAGTATGTTCAAAATATATTTACAACATTTTTAATACGTTTTAATGTTTTAAATATTTTCAGTCAGCTGTCCTCGTTAGTAACCTACAACTAGTTGTCCATAGTTAGATGTACAGAAATAAATTGATATATATATTATCTTGACCCAATCCACGACCCAGTGTATACACGTCTCAGGCTAGATCACAACTCAAAGTATATATATTTTTGGAATCAACCTCAACCATGTATAGCTAACTCCAACATTACTGCATATAGAGTGTCTATGGTTGTTCCAAATAATATATATATATGGGTCGATATGATATGTCAAAACATTTGCATATGTGTCTATGGTATCCCAAGATTACATAATATATTAGAATACATGTATAATACAATATAAGTTAGCTAGGATATGATTTGTATAGAATTGTTACAATATTTTTCGTAGCTACAACAATCAAAAAATATCCAATCTTGTTTTACCCATAACTTCTTCGTTTTAAATCCGTTTTGAGTGAATCAAATTGCTATGGTTTCATATTGAACTCTATTTTATGAATCTAAACAGAAAAAGTATAGGTTTATAGTCGAAAATATAAGTTACAAGTCGTTTTTGTAAGAGGTAGTCATTTCAGTCGAAAGAACGACGTCTTGATGACCATTTTGAAAAACATACTTTCACTTTGAGTTTAACCATTATTTTTGGATATAGTTTCATGTTCATAAGAAAAATCATTTTCCCAAAAGAACAACTTTTAAATCAAAGTTTATCATAGTTTTTAATTATCAAACCCAAAACAGCCCGCGGTGTAACTACGACGGCGTATGTCCGGTTTTACGGTGTTTTTCGTGTTTCCAGGTTTTAAATCATTAAGTTAGCATATCATATAGATATAGAACATGTGTTTAGTTGATTTTAAAAATCAAGTTAGAAGGATTAACTTTTGTTTGCGAACAAGTTTAGAATTAACTAAACTATGTTCTAGTGATTTCAAGTTTAAACCTTCGAATAAGGTAGTTTTATATATATGAATCAAATGATGTTATGAACATCATTACTACCTCAGGTTTTGTGGATAAACCTACTGGAAATGAGAAAAATAGATCTAGCTTCAAAGGATCCTTGGATGGCTTGAAAGTTCTTGAAGAAGAATCATGACACGAAAACAAGTTCAAGTAAGATTTCCACTCGAAATAAGATTGTTATAGCTATAGAAATTGAATCAAAGTTTGAATATGAGTATTACCTTGTATTAGAAAGATATCTTACTGTAAATAAAATAGATTTCTTGAGGTTGGATGATCACTTTACAAGATTGGAAGTAAGCTAGCAAACTTGGAAGTATTCTTGATTTTATGAAACTAGAACTTATAGAATTTATGAAGAACACTTAGAACTTGAAGATAGAACTTGAGAGAGATCAATTAGATGAAGAAAATTGAAGAATGAAAGTGTTTGTAGGTGTTTTTGGTCGTTGGTATATGGATTAGATATAAAGGATGTGTAATTTTATTTACATGTAAATAAGTCATGAATGATTACTAATATTTTTGTAATTTTATGAGATATTTCATGCTAGTTGCCAAATGATGGTTCCCACATGTGTTAGGTGACTCACATGGGCTGCTAAGAGCTGATCATTGGAGTGTATATACCAATAGTACATACATCTAAAAGCTGTGTATTGTACGAGTACGAATACGGGTGCATACGAGTAGAATTGTTGATGAAACTGAACGAGGATGTAATTGTAAGCATTTTTGTTAAGTAGAAGTATTTTGATAAGTGTCTTGAAGTCTTTTAAAAGTGTATGAATACATATTAAAACACTACATGTATATACATTTTAACTGAGTCGTTAAGTCATCGTTAGTCGTTACATGTAAATGTTGTTTTGAAACCTTTAGGTTAACGATCTTGTTAAATGTTGTTAACCCATTGTTTATTATATCTAAAGAGATGTTAAATTATTACATTATCATGATATTATGATATATTAATATATCTTAGTATGATATATATACAGTTAAATGTTGTTACAACGATAATCGTTACATATATGTCTCGTTTCGAAATCATTAAGTTGGTAGTCTTGTTTTTACATATGTAGTTCATTGTTAATACACTTAATGACATGTTTACTTATCATTTACCATGATTAAACATAGTTTATCAATATCTTAATATGATTCATATGTATTTAGTAAGACGTTATAACGATAATCGTTGTATATATCGTTTCGAGTTTCTTAATTCAATAAACTCAATTTTATGTATATAACACATTGTTAAAATACCTAATGAGATACTTATCATAATATCATGTTAACTATATATATAATTATATATATGTCATCATATAGTTTTTACAAGTTTTAACGTTCGTGAATCACCGGTCAACTTGGGTGGTCAATTGTCTATATGAAACCTATTTAAATTAATCAAGTCTTAACAAGTTTGATTGCTTAACATGTTGGAAACACTTAATCATGTAAATAACAATTTCATTTAATATATATAAACATGGAAAAGTTCGGGCCACTACATTAACCACCAGTGACGATTCTAGAATCAAAACTTAATGGTGTCCTATACAATTTGAGTGGTACTTTCTAAAAAAAAAAATTCGTAAATAACGGTTGTTTAATTTCATAAAAGAATTGGGGTCATATCTTTAAATTTAGTAGTGTCCTACACAATTTAAGTGCTAATTTGTAAACGGAAATTCCATTTTAATGGGGTCCTTTAACCCCACATGGTTACTACTACATTCGCCACTAACCACGTTTATATTTTGGAGCCCGAATATTTTACATAAAAAGGTAAATACACAGTATTTTCTCGAGTCTGGACGATATCTCGTTGGCAAAATATTGACAAGATGGGGAGTAAAAAAGAGTTCACTTTTTGTCATGAGACTGTTGTTAAAGGGCGTGAGAATAAAATGGCATCCGAAATGGCAGGTTTCTGACGCCTCACCTGTGACGCTGAAGGGGCGTTAGTCAAGATTTTGACGGAAACAAACGAACGCAACAGAGGTTTCCAATCAGAATCCACCATTAATTTTCATATAAATTAATTCATTTAATTTATACTCAACTACCAATTATATTTTACCACATCACCCCCACAAATTTAACACTCAGATTTAACACTACCATTTATTTACCTTCACTTTATGACCTTGACACATCACTCAAAAAGTGTATCATTTGACTACACGTCACCACTAGAGTTAACAACAATCTGAATGCTACTTTTCTTGACAAGGCGGTACCGTCGATAAAACCTAGTCGAGAAAAGTCTTTATTTTAGTAGTGTAATATAAAATATAAAATATAAAATAAAATATAATTCATAAAAAAGAACTTTAATAATAGAACTGTTTTATGTATGGTTCTACTTTCATGTGAATTTCAACAAGAGTTGTAAAACATGGAATTCACCGAGCATGGTGACAAAGTCCTTATGGAAATGGAGTACTTTTTGAGTTAGATTAATTAGACTACTCTCTATGAAAGTGTTAAGGAACCATGATCTGCTTATGGTTTCTCACCCCTCCGCCAAGAATTTAAGTGGGACCCATAACCCATTTGTTTTCAGTTTTTCAAAATCAAGTTTGGTAGCTTGTACAATTTTAGTGAAAGATAATGAGTGTTCAGTGAGTTAATGAAAGGGAGTGAAGCTGGCGTTGATGTGGGAACTTCAGTAAATGGAGTAGAGTGAACAGTATGGTTGTAGTGATCCGAACTTTTCCATGTTTATATATATTAATTGAGATTGATATTTACATGATTAAATGTTTCCAACATGTTAAGCAATCAAACTTGTTAAGACTTGATTAATTGAAATATGTTTCATATAGACAATTGACCACCCAAGTTGACCGGTGATTCACGAACGTTAAAACTTGTAAAAACTATATGATGACATATATATGGATATATATATAGTTAACATGATACTATGATAAGTAAACATATCATTAAGTATATTAACAATGAACTACATATGTAAAAACAAGACTACTAACTTAATGATTTTTAAACGAGACATATATGTAACGATTATCGTTGTAAAGACATTTAATGTATATATATATCATATTAAGAGATATTCATACATGATAATATCATGATAATATAATAATTTAAAATCTCATTTGATATTATAAACATTGGGTTAACAACATTTAACAAGATCGTTAACCTAAAGGTTTCAAAACAACACTTACATGTAACGACTAACGATGACTTAACGACTCAGTTAAAATGTATATACATGTAGTGTTTTAATATGTATTTATACACTTTTGAAAGACTTCAATACACTTATCAAAATACTTCTACTTAACAAAAATGCTTACAATTACATCCTCGTTCAGTTTCATCAACAATTCTACTCGTATGCACCCGTATTCGTACTCGTACAATACACAGCTTTTAGATGTATGTACTATTGGTATATACACTCCAATGATCAGCTCTTAGCAGCCCATGTGAGTCACCTAACACATGTGGGAACCATCATTTGGCAACTAGCATGAAATATCTCATAAAATTACAAAAATATGAGTAATCATTCATGACTTATTTACATGAAAACAAAATTACATATCCTTTATATCTAATCCATACACCAACGACCAAAAACACCTACAAACACTTTCATTCTTCAATTTTCTTCATCTAATTGATCTCTCTCAAGTTCTATCTTCAAGTTCTAAGTGTTCTTCATAAATTCCAAAAATTCTAGTTTCATAAAATCAAGAATACTTTCAAGTTTGCTAGCTCACTTCCAATCTTGTAAGGTGATCATCCAACCTCAAGAAATCTTTGTTTCTTACAGTAGGTTATCATTCTAATACAAGGTAATAATCATATTCAAACTTTGGTTCAATTTCTATAACTATAACAATCTTATTTCAAGTGATGATCTTACTTGAACTTGTTTTCGTGTCATGATTCTGCTTCAAGAACTTCGAGCCATCCAAGGATCCATTGAAGCTAGATCCATTTTTTTCTTTTCCAGTAGGTTTATCCAAGGAACTTAAGGTAGTAATGATGTTCATAACATCATTCGATTCATACATATAAAGCTATCTTATTCGAAGGTTTAAACTTGTAATCACTAGAACATAGTTTAGTTAATTCTAAACTTGTTCGCAAACAAAAGTTAATCCTTCTAACTTGACTTTTAAAATCAACTAAACACATGTTCTATATCTATATGATATGCTAACTTAATGATTTAAAACCTGGAAACACGAAAAACACCGTAAAACCGGATTTACGCCGTCGTAGTAACACCGCGGGCTGTTTTGGGTTAGTTAATTAAAAACTATGATAAACTTTGATTTTAAAGTTGTTATTCTGAGAAAATGATTTTTATTATGAACATGAAACTATATCCAAAAATTATGATTAAACTCAAAGTGGAAGTATGTTTTCTAAAATGGTCATCTAGACGTCGTTCTTTCGACTAAAATGACTACCTTTACAAAAACGACTTGTAAATTATTTTTCCGACTATAAACCTATACTTTTCTGTTTAGATTCATAAAATAGAGTTCAATATGAAACCATAGCAATTTGATTCACTCAAAACGGATTTAAAATGAAGAAGTTATGGGTAAAACAAGATTGGATAATTTTTCTCATTTTAGCTACGTGAAAATTGGTAACAAATCTATTCCAACCATAACTTAATCAACTTGTATTGTATATTATGTAATCTTGAGATACCATAGACACGTATACAATGTTTCGACCTATCATGTCGACACATCTATATATATTTCGGAACAACCATAGACACTCTATATGTGAATGTTGGAGTTAGCTATACAGGGTTGAGGTTGATTCCAAAATATATATAGTTTGAGTTGTGATCAATACTGAGATACGTATACACTGGGTCGTGGATTGATTCAAGATAATATTTATCGATTTATTTCTGTACATCTAACTGTGGACAACTAGTTGTAGGTTACTAACGAGGACAGCTGACTTAATAAACTTAAAACATCAAAATATATTAAAAGTGTTGTAAATATATTTTGAACATACTTTGATATATATGTATATATTGTTATAGGTTCGTGAATCAACCAGTGGCCAAGTCTTACTTCCCGACGAAGTAAAAATCTGTGAAAGTGAGTTATAGTCCCACTTTTAAAATCTAATATTTTTGGGATGAGAATACATGCAGGTTTTATAAATGATTTACAAAATAGACACAAGTACGTGAAACTACATTCTATGGTTGAATTATCGAAATCGAATATGCCCCTTTTTATTAAGTCTGGTAATCTAAGAATTAGGGAACAGACACCCTAATTGACGCGAATCCTAAAGATAGATCTATTGGGCCTAACAAACCCCATCCAAAGTACCGGATGCTTTAGTACTTCGAAATTTATATCATATCCGAAGGGTGTCCCGGAATGATGGGGATATTCTTATATATGCATCTTGTTATTGTCGGTTACCAGGTGTTCACCATATGAATGATTTTTATCTCTATGTATGGGATGTGTATTGAAATATGAAATCTTGTGGTCTATTGTTACGATTTGATATATATAGGTTAAACCTATAACTCACCAACATTTTTGTTGACGTTTAAAGCATGTTTATTCTCAGGTGAATATTAAGAGCTTCCGCTGTTGCATACTAAAATAAGGACAAGATTTGGAGTCCATGATTGTATGATATTGTGTAAAAACTGCATTCAAGAAACTGATTTCGATGTAACATATTTGTATTGTAAACCATTATGTAATGGTCGTGTGTAAACAGGATATTTTAGATTATCATTATTTGATAATCTACGTAAAGCTTTTTAAACCTTTATTTATGAAATAAAGGTTATGGTTTGTTTTAAAAATGAATGCAGTCTTTGAAAAACGTCTCATATAGAGGTCAAAACCTCGCAACGAAATCAATTAATATGGAACGTTTTTAATCAATAAGAACGGGACATTTCAGTTGGTATCCGAGCGTTGGTCTTAGAGAACCAGAATTTTGCATTAGTGTGTCTTATCGAGTTTGTTAGGATGCATTAGTGAGTCTGGACTTCGACCGTGTTTACTTGAAAAATGATTGCTTAACAAATTTTGTTGGAAACTATATATTTTTAACATGTGAATATTATGTGATATATTAATCTCTTAACGCGTTTGATATTATGTGATAGATGTCTACCTCTAGAACAAGTCCCATTGACTCACCTAATAATAATGAAGAGTCAAATGTAAATTGGAATGATTCGTGGACTGATTCACAAGTTCCCGAAGAGGAACCGGAAGAAGAGTCGGAACCGGAAGAAGAATCGGAACCGGAAGAAGAATCGGAACCGGATGAAGAAATAGAACCGGTGGGGGAAATAATAAAACGGTTAAGTAAAAGAAAATCCTCAACCAACCGACCAAGGTTAATTATGGTCAATGGTGTTTCCGCCAAGGAAGCAAAATATTGGGAGGATTACCAATTCTCCGATGAATCGGATTCCGACGAGAATTCCGATGATGTTATAGAAATTACCCCAACTGAATTTAAAAAGGCAAAAGAAAATAATAAGGGAAAGGGCATAAAAATAGAGAAATCTAATTCCAACCCCGATGAACTTTATATGTATCGTCAACCCCCGAAGTCCTTAAGTTGTAACAATGACCCGGGAACCTCTAAACCACCAGGTTTTTCTAAACCAATGTGGACAACGACGGCTCGTATTAGGGGAACATCATATATCCCTAGAAACTTGGCAAAACGAACCAAAACCGAAGAAGAAGAAACGAGCGAGTCGGAATAAGATAGTTGTATTCGTGTGGTATAATATATGTAATATAGTGTTCTTATACTTTATGATATATGTAAAAATTGCTTGTATTAATAAGTATTTTTTTATGAAATCTAACTCTTGTCTATTTTACAGTTTAAAAACACAAAATGGATAGACAACCCAATATTTTAAGAGACCTACCCGGAGACATGATTGATGAAATCTTGTCTAGAGTCGGCCAGAATTCTTCGGCACAACTATTTAAGGCGAGATCAGTTTGTAAGACATTCGAAGAACGTTCCAAGAATGTCTTGGTTTATAAGAGACTTTCGTTTGAAAGATGGGGGATATCACATTGGGAAACCCATAAGTTACGATGTGTTTACTTTGACGCATATATTGCGGGGAACCCAAATGCTATTTTACGCAACGGGTTAAGAAATTATTTTGACTCAATATATCCGAATATTGGACTTCGTGATTTAGAAAAAGCGGCTAACATGCAACATAAAGAAGCATGTTATGCTTACGGATTAGTAATGTTCGCTTCTCACCAAAGTGAGAACAAGAACATCGGGCTACAACTATTAAACAAAACGTTTCCACAAGTGACGGAGTCGGTAATTGGGGTAAGAAATGAGGTTTTTAGATTATTACGGGACTGTTGGACATTACGTAACCCTCGTCCCTTTGACGACGTTACAACACGCTGTCTTATCAACGGCCATAACGGTTATGTTGCATAAGACCAAGGATGGGAAGTAGTCCTAGTAAAACCAGAATGCATGACTTGTTTCTGGACGTATGAATTACGTGTCTTTATTGCCTTTGCTGAACGACTTGTGTACTAGCTAGAATTATCTTCACAACTATCTTGTATCAAAGTTATTGTGTGCTATATTTCATGCTTTATGTAAAATAAGCGGTATTGTAAGTTTGTAAAATATTGTATAAAAGTTTGAACGCGAAATATTATTATAATCAGTTTTTCATATAGAATTGTAGTAGTTGAATTGTATATTAGCTACTAAGTATGAACTTAACGGGTAGGTACTACCCAAATTTAAACTTATAAAACGCTAATATGAAGAAAAAACTTTTATAAATGAGTTCATATTATGCTACGAAATACTATTAACTACTCTTAATATTCTGTATGATTAACTTGTTCCATTTAACTATTTTGAAGGAAATGGCACCGACTACTCGACACACCGTGAATATGAATGAAGAGGAATTCCGTACTTTTCTAGCTTCAAACATAGCCGCAGTACAGGCTGTGCTACATACCAACAATAACCTTGGATCTAGCAGTACAGGAAATCGTGTAGGATGCACCTACAAAGAATTCACTGCCTGCAAACCTTTGGAATTTGATGGAACCGAAGGACCGATCGGATTGAAACGGTGGACCGAGAAGGTCGAATCGGTGTTTGCCATAAGTAAGTGTACTGAAGAGGACAAAGTAAAGTACGCTACGCATACCTTCACAGGTTCTGCGTTAACATGGTGGAATACCTATCTAGAGCAAGTGGGACAAGACGATGCGTACGCACTACCGTGGTCAGCATTCAAGCACTTGATGAACGAGAAGTACCGTCCCAGAACCGAGGTCAATAAGCTCAAGACAGGACTTAGAGGGTTACGAACCCAAGGATTTGATATTACCACGTACGAAAGACGATTCACAGAATTGTGCCTATTGTGTCCGGGAGCATTCGAAGATGAGGAAGAGAAGATCGACGCGTTTGTGAAAGGATTACCGGAAAGAATCCAAGAAGATATAAGTTCACACGAGCCCGCCTCCATACAACAGGCATGTAGAATGGCTCACAAACTCGTGAACCAAATTGAAGAAAGAATTAAAGAACAGACTGCTGAAGAGGCCAATGTGAAGCAAGTCAAAAGAAAGTGGGAGGAAAACGGTGATAAGAATCACCAATACAACAACAACAGCAATTACAACAATAATCGCAACAATTATCCCAACAATCGCAACATCAATCGCAACTACAACAAACGGCCCAACAACAACAACAACAACAACAACAACAACAACAACAGCAACTACAACAATCATCCCAACAACAATAATAACCGCAACAACAACAACAATCAGAAGCAGCTATGCCAAAGGTGTGAAAAGAATCACTCGGGGTTCTGCACCAAATTTTGCAACAAGTGTAAAAGAAATGGTCATAGCGCGGCGAAGTGTGAGGTCTACGGACCAGGGGTTAATAGAACGAAAGGAACAAATGTTGTCGGAACGAGTAATGGCGGAGCAAGTAGTGTCGGAGCAAGTTATGCCAATGTAGTTTGTTATAAATGTGGAAAACCGGGCCACATTATTAGAAATTGCCCGAACCAGGAGAACACGAATGGACAAGGCCGTGGAAGAGTTTTCAATATTAATGCGGCAGAGGCACAGGAAGACCCGGAGCTTGTTACGGGTACGTTTCTTATTGACAATAAATCTGCTTACGTTTTATTTGATTCGGGTGCGGATAGAAGCTATATGAGTAGAGATTTTTGTGCTAAATTAAGTTGTCCATTGACGCCTTTGGATAGTAAATTTTTACTCGAATTAGCAAATGGTAAATTAATTTCAGCAGATAATATATGTCGGAATCGAGAAATTAAACTGGTTAGCGAAACATTTAAGATTGATTTGATACCAGTAGAGTTAGGGAGTTTTGATGTGATAATCGGTATGGACTGGTTGAAAGAAGTGAAAGCGGAGATCGTTTGTTACAAAAATGCAATTCGCATTATACGAGAAAAAGGAAAACCCTTAATGGTGTACGGAGAAAAGGGCAACACGAAGCTACATCTTATTAGTAATTTGAAGGCACAAAAACTAATAAGAAAAGGTTGCTATGCTGTTCTAGCACACGTCGAGAAAGTACAAACTGAAGAAAAGAGCATCAATGATGTTCCCGTCGCAAAAGAATTTCCTGATGTATTTCCGAAAGAATTACCGGGATTACCCCCACATCGATCCGTTGAATTTCAAATAGATCTTGTACCAGGAGCTGCACCAATAGCTCGTGCTCCTTACAGACTCGCACCCAGCGAGATGAAAGAACTACAAAGCCAATTACAAGAACTTTTAGAGCGTGGTTTCATTCGACCAAGCACATCACCGTGGGGAGCTCCTGTTTTGTTTGTCAAGAAGAAAGATGGTACATTCAGGTTGTGTATCGACTACCGAGAGTTGAACAAACTTACCATCAAGAACCGCTACCCACTACCGAGAATCGATGACTTATTTGATCAACTACAAGGCTCGTCTGTTTATTCAAAGATTGACTTACGTTCCGGGTATCATCAAATGCGGGTGAAAGAAGATGATATTCCAAAGACTGCTTTCAGAACACGTTACGGTCATTACGAGTTTATGGTCATGCCGTTTGGTTTAACTAATGCACCAGCTGTGTTCATGGACCTTATGAACCGAGTGTGTGGACCATACCTTGACAAGTTTGTCATTGTTTTCATTGATGACATACTTATTTACTCAAAGAATGACCAAGAACACGGTGAACATTTGAGGAAGGTGTTAGAAGTATTGAGGAAGGAAGAATTGTACGCTAAGTTTTCAAAGTGTGCATTTTGGTTGGAAGAAGTTCAATTCCTCGGTCACATAGTGAACAAAGAAGGTATTAAGGTGGATCCGGCAAAGATAGAAACTGTTGAAAAGTGAGAAACCCCGAAAACTCCGAAACACATACGCCAGTTTTTAGGACTAGCTGGTTACTACAGAAGGTTCATCCAAGACTTTTCCAGAATAGCAAAACCCTTGACTGCATTAACGCATAAAGGGAAGAAATTTGAATGGAATGATGAACAAGAGAAAGCGTTTCAGTTATTGAAGAAAAAGCTAACTACGGCACCTATATTGTCATTGCCTGAAGGGAATGATGATTTTGTGATTTATTGTGATGCATCAAAGCAAGGTCTCGGTTGTGTATTAATGCAACGAACGAAGGTGATTGCTTATGCGTCTAGACAATTGAAGATTCACGAACAAAATTATACGACGCATGATTTGGAATTAGGCGCGGTTGTTTTTGCATTAAAGACTTGGAGGCACTACTTATATGGGGTCAAAAGTATTATATATACCGACCACAAAAGTCTTCAACACATATTTAATCAGAAACAACTGAATATGAGGCAGCGTAGGTGGACTGAATTATTGAATGATTACGACTTTGAGATTCGTTACCACCCGGGGAAGGCAAATGTGGTAGCCGATGCCTTGAGCAGGAAGGACAGAGAACCCATTCGAGTAAAATCTATGAATATAATGATTCATAATAACATTACTACTCAAATAAAGGAGGCGCAACAAGGAGTTTTAAAAGAGGGAAATTTAAAGGATGAAATACCCAAAGGATCGGAGAAGCATCTTAATATTCGGGAAGACGGAACCCGGTATAGGGCTGAAAGGATTTGGGTACCAAAATTTGGAGATATGAGAGAAATGGTACTTAGAGAAGCTCATAAAACCAGATACTCAATACATCCTGGAACGGGGAAGATGTACAAGGATCTCAAGAAACATTTTTGGTGGCCGGGTATGAAAGCCGATGTTGCTAAATATGTAGGAGAATGTTTGACGTGTTCTAAGGTCAAAGCTGAGCATCAGAAACCATCAGGTCTACTTCAACAACCCGAAATCCCGGAATGGAAATGGGAAAACATTACCATGGATTTCATCACTAAATTGCCAAGGACTGCAAGTGGTTTTGATACTATTTGGGTAATAGTTGACCGTCTCACCAAATCAGCACACTTCTTGCCAATAAGAGAAGATGACAAGATGGAGAAGTTAGCACGACTGTATTTGAAGGAAGTCATCTCCAGACATGGAATACCAATCTCTATTATCTCTGATAGGGATGGCAGATTTATTTCAAGATTCTGGCAGACATTACAGCAAGCATTAGGAACTCGTCTAGACATGAGTACTGCCTATCATCCACAAACTGATGGGCAGAGCGAAAGGACGATACAAACGCTTGAAGACATGCTTCGAGCATGTGTTATTGATTTCGGAAACAGTTGGGATCGACATCTACCGTTAGCAGAATTTTCCTACAACAACAGCTACCATTCAAGCATTGAGATGGCGCCGTTTGAAGCACTTTATGGTAGAAAGTGCAGGTCTCCGATTTGTTGGAGTGAAGTGGGGGATAGACAGATTACGGGTCCGGAGATTATACAAGAAACTACCGAGAAGATCATCCAAATTCAACAACGGTTGAAAACCGCCCAAAGTCGACAAAAGAGCTACGCTGACATTAAAAGAAAAGATATAGAATTTGAAATTGGAGAGATGGTCATGCTTAAAGTTGCACCTTGGAAAGGCGTTGTTCGATTTGGTAAACGAGGGAAATTAAATCCAAGGTATATTGGACCATTCAAGATTATTGATCGTATCAGACCAGTAGCTTACCGACTAGAGTTACCTCAACAACTCGCGGCTGTACATAACACTTTCCACGTCTCGAATTTAAAGAAATGTTTTGCTAAAGAAGATCTCACTATTCCGTTAGATGAAATCCAAATCAACGAAAAACTTCAATTCATCGAAGAACCCGTCGAAATAATGGATCGTGAGGTTAAAAGACTTAAGCAAAACAAGATACCAATTGTTAAGGTTCGATGGAATGCTCGTAGAGGACCCGAGTTCACCTGGGAGTGTGAAGATCAGATGAAGAAGAAATACCCGCATCTATTTCCAGAAGATTCGTCAACACCTTCAACAGCTTAAAATTTCGGGACGAAATTTATTTAACGGGTAGGTACTGTAGTGACCCGAACTTTTCCATGTTTATATATACTAATTGAGATTGATATTTACATGATTAAATGTTTCCAACATGTTAAGCAATCAAACTTGTTAAGACTTGATTAATTGAAATATGTTTCATATAGACAATTGACCACCCAAGTTGACCGGTGATTCACGAACGTTAAAACTTGTAAAAACTATATGATAACATATATATGGATATATATATAGTTAACATGATACTATGATAAGTAAACATATCATTAAGTATATTAACAATGAACTACATATGTAAAAACAAGACTACTAACTTAATGATTTTTAAACGAGACATATATGTAACGATTATCGTTGTAAAGACATTTAATGTATATATATCATATTAAGAGATATTCATACATGATAATATCATGATAATATAATAATTTAAAATCTCATTTGATATTATAAACATTGGGTTAACA
Organism: Rutidosis leptorrhynchoides; assembly: GCF_046630445.1. Lineage (NCBI taxonomy): Eukaryota > Viridiplantae > Streptophyta > Magnoliopsida > Asterales > Asteraceae > Rutidosis > Rutidosis leptorrhynchoides. The sequence goes on along the minus strand of NC_092340.1, from coordinate 89,331,034 downwards.
ACATTTAACAAGATCGTTAACCTAAAGGTTTCAAAACAACACTTACATGTAACGACTAACGATGACTTAACGACTCAGTTAAAATGTATATACATGTAGTGTTTTAATATGTATTTATACACTTTTGAAAGACTTCAATACACTTATCAAAATACTTCTACTTAACAAAAATGCTTACAATTACATCCTCGTTCAGTTTCATCAACAATTCTACTCGTATGCACCCGTATTCGTACTCGTACAATACACAGCTTTTAGATGTATGTACTATTGGTATATACACTCCAATGATCAGCTCTTAGCAGCCCATGTGAGTCACCTAACACATGTGGGAACCATCATTTGGCAACTAGCATGAAATATCTCATAAAATTACAAAAATATGAGTAATCATTCATGACTTATTTACATGAAAACAAAATTACATATCCTTTATATCTAATCCATACACCAACGACCAAAAACACCTACAAACACTTTCATTCTTCAATTTTCTTCATCTAATTGATCTCTCTCAAGTTCTATCTTCAAGTTCTAAGTGTTCTTCATAAATTCCAAAAATTCTAGTTTCATAAAATCAAGAATACTTTCAAGTTTGCTAGCTCACTTCCAATCTTGTAAGGTGATCATCCAACCTCAAGAAATCTTTGTTTCTTACAGTAGGTTATCATTCTAATACAAGGTAATAATCATATTCAAACTTTGGTTCAATTTCTATAACTATAACAATCTTATTTCAAGTGATGATCTTACTTGAACTTGTTTTCGTGTCATGATTCTGCTTCAAGAACTTCGAGCCATCCAAGGATCCATTGAAGCTAGATCCATTTTTTTCTTTTCCAGTAGGTTTATCCAAGGAACTTAAGGTAGTAATGATGTTCATAACATCATTCGATTCATACATATAAAGCTATCTTATTCGAAGGTTTAAACTTGTAATCACTAGAACATAGTTTAGTTAATTCTAAACTTGTTCGCAAACAAAAGTTAATCCTTCTAACTTGACTTTTAAAATCAACTAAACACATGTTCTATATCTATATGATATGCTAACTTAATGATTTAAAACCTGGAAACACGAAAAACACCGTAAAACCGGATTTACGCCGTCGTAGTAACACCGCGGGCTGTTTTGGGTTAGTTAATTAAAAACTATGATAAACTTTGATTTTAAAGTTGTTATTCTGAGAAAATGATTTTTATTATGAACATGAAACTATATCCAAAAATTATGATTAAACTCAAAGTGGAAGTATGTTTTCTAAAATGGTCATCTAGACGTCGTTCTTTCGACTGAAATGACTACCTTTAAAAAAACGACTTGTAACTTATTTTTCCGACTATAAACCTATACTTTTCTGTTTAGATTCATAAAATAGAGTTCAATATGAAACCATAGCAATTTGATTCACTCAAAACGGATTTAAAATGAAGTTATGGGTAAAACAAGATTGGATAATTTTTCTCATTTTAGCTACGTGAAAATTGCTAACAAATCTATTCCAACCATAACTTAATCAACTTGTATTGTATATTATGTAATCTTGAGATACCATAGACACGTATACAATGTTTCGACCTATCATGTCGACACATCTATATATATTTCGGAACAACCATAGACACTCTATATGTGAATGTTGGAGTTAGCTATACAGGGTTGAGGTTGATTCCAAAATATATATAGTTTGAGTTGTGATCAATACTGAGATACGTATACACTGGGTCGTGGATTGATTCAAGATAATATTTATCGATTTATTTCTGTACATCTAACTGTGGACAACTAGTTGTAGGTTACTAACGAGGACAGCTGACTTAATAAACTTAAAACATCAAAATATATTAAAAATGTTGTAAATATATTTTGAACATACTTTGATATATATGTATATATTGTTATAGGTTCGTGAATCAACCAGTGGCCAAGTCTTACTTCCCGACGAAGTAAAAATCTGTGAAAGTGAGTTATAGTCCCACTTTTAAAATCTAATATTTTTGGGATGAGAATACATGCAGGTTTTATAAATGATTTACAAAATAGACACAAGTACGTGAAACTACATTCTATGGTTGAATTATCGAAATCGAATATGCCCCTTTTTATTAAGTCTGATAATCTAAGAATTAGGGAACAGACACCCTAATTGACGCGAATCCTAAAGATAGATCTATTGGGCCTAACAAACCCCATCCAAAGTACCGGATGCTTTAGTACTTCAAAATTTATATCATATCCGAAGGGTGTCCCGGAATGATGGGGATATTCTTATATATGCATCTTGTTATTGTCGGTTACCAGGTGTTCACCATATGAATGATTTTTATCTCTATGTATGGGATGTGTATTGAAATATGAAATCTTGTGGTCTATTGTTACGATTTGATATATATAGGTTAAACATATAACTCACCAACATTTTTGTTGACGTTTAAAGCATGTTTATTCTCAGGTGAATATTAAGAGCTTCCGCTGTTGCATACTAAAATAAGGACAAGATTTGGAGTCCATGATTGTATGATATTGTGTAAAAACTGCATTCAAGAAACTGATTTCGATGTAACATATTTGTATTGTAAACCATTATGTAATGGTCGTGTGTAAACAGGATATTTTAGATTATCATTATTTGATAATCTACGTAAAGCTTTTTAAACCTTTATTTATGAAATAAAGGTTATGGTTTGTTTTAAAAATGAATGCAGTCTTTGAAAAACGTCTCATATAGAGGTCAAAACCTCGCAACGAAATCAATTAATATGGAACGTTTTTAGTCAATAAGAACGGGACATTTCAATGGTGTGGTCTCAACTTTAATGAGAGGTCTAACATCCACTCGATTGGGTGCCGTTGTAGACTCCACCACTGAGTTACACAACCAAAACTTGAATTTCGTACGAATAGTAGTAATTCTAAAAGAAATAAAGGTTTTTTCTTTTTTTCTTTTTCTAAAAGAAAGTTTTTCTGTTCTTAGTGGTGTGATACCTGACAACGGGTATTAAAGTTAAAGTTTCAGGATCATTATTGTTCGATGGCAAGAAGTATTGAAACTCATTGTCATTCATATTCCCATAACCAAACCTCACTATTACAAACTAGTAATAATAACTTAAACCTTTTTAAGTTTTATTCAGAAGCATTCTGCCCACCAGTCAACGCAACTAACGAGAACTCGCCATGTTGTTGACGCTAGCGGAGATTAGCGGTACTGGCTTGCTAGTTCACCCTCCTTCACAATGTAATGTTGTGGCTGGAAATCTTCACCCTTGAAATAATTCTCCAACATTTCCTTCACTCCAGCCGCATATCGCAACTGCACATATTCCATTCATTAACATGCATTTTCTATTATTTAATTTGAACACTAAAAACCAATGCAAACAGTGAAGAGAACAAATTTAGAAACCTGAGCATCAATTGTAGTTCCAGAAATGTGAGGGGTCATAGCTTGATTTGGCATGTATCGCCATGGATGATCCTTTAGAGCTGGTTGAGGATACCAAACATCTCCACTATAACCTAAAACAAATAAAAAGTACACCATGCAATTGAGACCAATAGGTCTTGAGAAAAATTAGTCCAGACAATGTAAACCAAAACTTAAAAAAAAGGTCCAATGGATTTCCTTCTAACCTATTGGGCCCAATAAATAGAGATAGGTCTAATAGGTCTAATAGATCTTGTGAATGTGTCAAATGGGTCGAGCATAAATATCATAACAAATTTCATTCGTCAAACATTTATGAAAGCATCTGGACCCGTAAACGTAAAAGTCAAATGTAAAAGTATATCACCCGTTTTGACCCGTTACCCAACCCGCCTAACATGACCCATTTGGATCCGTTTGACCTGTGACCCATTTCAACACAAAACCATTTTGACCTTTTACCCAAACTGACCCAACCTGACCCGCTTGCCAAGTTTACATAAAAAAAACAAAAGTTAAAATTCAGTGAAATAGTACACTTCTGTAAAACAATTTAAAAACTTGCCTCCGATGTGTCCACTAGAACAACCATCAACAACAGCTTGTGTATCCATTATAGCTCCTCGAGCATTGTTAACGATAAGTACCCCCTTCTTCATTTTAGATATCTTTTCTTTGTTAAACATCCCTCTGAAAAACATTTTACATTTTTGTTAATTCTTTTAGTAATTAGTAATGATCACCAACAAAATTTTTAAACTAATTTTGACATGAAAACTCGCCTGGTTTTTTCTGTTAATGGAGTGTTGATAACAACAATGTCACATTTAGGAAGCATCTTATCAAGATCTTCCTCGTAGTTAGCACCAATTTGATTCTCCAAATCTGAGTCCATTTTAATACGATCGTGATAAAGAAGATTGCACCCAAAAGGCTTCAACCTTTGAAGTAAGAGTCTACCAATACGCCCACAACCAACTGTTCCCACTGTTTTCCCTTCGAGATCATAAGCCCTGTAAGCAATACCTGCAACGTTCCAATCTCCATTAATAACCTGATGGTATCCAGGCAAGAAATTTCTAACAAGAATGAGGATCCTCATAAGTTCGTCTTCTGCAACAGAAACAACGTTGCTTTCGGTAACTTCTGCTACAGTTAATCCAGCTGCGGCAGCTGCATTTAAGTCCACGTGGTCAGACCCAATTCCAGCTGTAAGCAGCAGTTGCAGATTCTTTGCCTTTTTAATCCTTTCAGCGGTTATATAGCCCGGATGAAAAGGAGTCGTTATAATGACATGTGCATCAGGTATGTGCTTTTCTAGCTCTACAATAACAAAAAGGAAACAAAAAGTGAGTCGCTAAACACTAGTAATATATAATATAATGTAAAACACATACCGCAATCGGGTCCCTCCTTGTCATCAGTGACTACATACTCATGGCCTTGTGACTCCAACCATTTGCGAATACCTAACGCATTCTCAACACAGCCCACAAAATTAGGGTTCATTTCAGCATACTCATGTGCCTTGTAGAAGACACCTACAATCTTCTTTGGCCCAGCAGAAGCCTACTCTCGTCCGAAGTAAAGAAACAATAAGTGAACCATGACAATATAAATTTGAACTGAGGTCATATGAATAAACTGAATGAGAAACCGTAAGCGCAAAGTAAGATACAGCTTAAGTTTATACAAAATTATCACTTGACGTAATGTTAGGCAGGGATATAACCGGGGACTGAAACTTGACTAAATTACACAGTAAAATTGGTAGTAGAAGTAATAAATTTAGTAATAGCTGAAGTAATTAGACAAGTTTTAAGTTTGCAAGTTCAAGACCAAGAGATTAATGTGCATGAAAAACAGGGGAGCTGGTTAGAGAGCTCCCAACGGTGGTGTGGTGGAGGCCGCCCTCCTCTCCGCCCAGTACCACCCAGTTGGCACCACCACTCCCTCCTCTCCGCCCAACTTCCTCGCCCTTGTTTCTTTCTTACTGAAGCAGATTGAAGGACGGATGAATGTCAAAAAAAGGCTAGCATGACGTGTACATTATGTTCCATTATTTGTACTATTAAATGATATAATAGAGGAAGAGAGATATTGAATTGAACTTGTATGTTTTGTGTGTTTATTATCAGTACATAAGCCTCCATTATATAGGAGTAACAATTACATAATATATCCCTACACTATAGCAATAACATAGCCTTATACAATTATATTTGTCTAATATTCCCCCGCAAGCTAAGGGCGGAAAACGACATGTAGCTTGGATCGTAACAGGTGAAATCTTGGTGAGGACAGCGGCTTGGTGAAGATATCTGCAATCTGATCATCAGTAGTTATAAACTGAACTGAAAGTTTTTGTTGAGCAACTCTTTCTCGAACAAAGTGAAAATCAACTTCTACATGTTTTGTACGTGCATGAAAGACTGGGTTAGCTGAAAGATACGTAGCACCAAGGTTATCACACCATAAGGTAGGAACCGATTTAACAGGAACACGAAGTTCACGTAATAGATCTTGAAGCCATGTTAGTTCCGCAACTGTGTCAGCTAGGGCCTTGTATTCAGATTCTGTTGAGGATCGAGAGACAGTCTTTTGTTTTCGTGCAGACCATGATACTAGATTTGAACCTAGATATATTGCATATCCTCCCGTGGATCGACGGTCATCTGGACAACCTGCCCAGTCAGCATCAGAGAAGCTAGTCAGCGAGTTGTATGTTGAATCAGTGTAGGCATGAAGCACTGTTCCGGAGTCGTGAATAAAACGTAACCCATAATTGGCAGTACCCTGTAAGTAACGGAGAATTCGTTTAACTGCTGACCAATGATTTATCGTGGGACAATGCATATACTGACAGACTTTGTTGACTGCGAAAGTGATGTCCGGTCGAGACAATGTAACGTACTGAAGAGCACCTACAATTTGACGATATTGAACGGGGTTGTCAAATGTGGCACTATCACCAAGAGCAAGGTTTGCGTTGGTTGTCATCGGAGATGAAACTGGCTTAGCATTAGATAAATCAGCACGTTCCAAAAGTTCATGGATGTATTTGCGTTGTGATAGAATCATGTCGTGACCATTCCTTGTGACTTCAATCCCCAGAAAATAAGACAAGTTACCCATATCTTTAACAGCAAATGAGCGGCTAAGACTTTGTACCACCCTATCTATTTCCTTTGCATCGTTCCCTGTTAAAATAATATCATCAACATACACAAGCATGTATAGAAGAGTGTTCCCATTAGAGTAGATAAACAGGGAAGTATCCGTTTTCGATCCATGAAATCCAAGAGATTGAAGTGCCGTAGAGAGTCGATGAAACCATGCTCTAGGTGCTTGCTTTAATCCATACAAGGCTTTGTGAAGGAGGCACACATGATTTGGTTTAACTGAATTGACAAATCCCGGTGGTTGTTGTAGATAAACAGTTTCCTGCAGATCACCATGTAAAAAGGCATTTTGTACATCAAGTTGCCTGAGTGACCATTTCTGAGACACGGCCAAAGAGAGAACAACACGAATAGTTGTTGATTTTACAACTGGGCTAAATGTTTCCTGATAGTCGATGCCTGGTTGTTGTCGAAATCCTTTGGCAACTAAACGTGCTTTGTAGCGTTGTACTGCCCCTATTTGATCCCGTTTTAATTTGTATACCCACTTGCAATCAACCACATTTGAGTTTGGAACAAAGGGTACTAGTGACCAAGTACCATTTCGCACCAACGCTGAATACTCTACGGTCATGGCTTTACGCCATTGAGGATCCTTGTTAGCAATGGTAAAGTTCTGCGGTTCTGTTTCAGACAAGGGACCTCTGGTATGATAGGAGGTGGCATTATGTTGGTAGATTTGTTTAGGATTGGGGCGAAGATTGGCTGGTCGAGAACGAGGAGGTGGCTCAGTGTTGATGGAAGGGGTCGTATTAGTAGTATGAGGTAGCTGGTTGTGACTCTGCTGAGGTGGTGATGAGGAGGGTTTTGAGCGACGATGATATGTATGAATGATAGGTGGCTTGATCGTGCCGTGTCCAAGCGGTGGAGTGGTGGTATTTTTTGGTTCTGGTTGGACACACCGAGTCTTAGGAGCTGTGGAAGATGAATCTTTAGGTTGTGAGGATGGATGTGGATATTTAGAGATGTAGGGATTTACTGGATGTGTAGGATTGGTTGTATCAGATTGTTTAAAAGGAAAGGATTGTTCATTGAAGCGAACATGACGGGCTACATAAATATGATCCGATTTGGGGTCGAAACATCGATAGCCATGATGGGCGGTACTGTAACCAAGAAATACACAAGGTGTTGATCGAAAATCCATTTTGTGATTATTGTATGAACGAAGATGGGGGTAGCATTGGCACCCAAAAACCCGAAGAAATGAAAAATCAGGTTTATGTTTGAACACATGTTCAAAGGGTGAGGTTGTTGAGTTTGTTCTGGATGGCATTCGATTGATAAGATACACTGCAGTGCCAAAAGCAAAATGCCAAAAACGTTGTGGTACATGTGATTGAGCGAGTAAAGTAAGACCGGTTTCAACAACATGTCGATGTCGTCTTTCAACCAAACCATTTTGTTCACTTGTATGAGGACAGGAAAGGCGATGATTGATGCCTAGTGGAGAAAAGAATTGAGAGAGATTTCTAAATTCACCTCCCCAATCAGTTTGGACAGATTTGAGTTTGGTCTGAAATTGTCGTTCAACCATTGCCACAAAATGCTTAAAGGTGGCGTAAACATCAGATTTGAGTTTTAATGGGAAAAACCACATAAATCGTGAAAAGTGATCAACACACAGCAAAAAGTATTTGTGACCATCAAAGGAGGTAACAGGCGCGGGTCCCCATACATCACAAAAGACTAAATCCAAAATGTGCGAACTTTTATAAGTAGATGGTAATAGATGTAGTTTAGAGGATTTTCCAACATTACAAGAATCACAAAAGGTAGTTTTATACTTATTTTGTAAAGGCAACTGGTATTTAGATAACATGGACTTCAAAAGTTGTGGATGTCCGAGTCTTTGATGCCAGGTAATTGAAGATGCACGGGTAGTGGAGAATGCTACTTTGTGAACAGGTGAAGACTGTGGAAGATGGAAGGAGTAAAGACCACCATTACTTGGGCCCGTGAGGAGGGTATTGTGTGTAATCTTGTCCTTCACAGCAAAGAAAGTTGAGTGAAATTCAAAATACACATTGTTATCAAGACAAAACTTTTGTACAGAAAGTAGTTTATGTTTGATTTCAGGAACATGAAGTATGTCTTTAAGGGAAAAAGTTTTATTTGGAGACGAAAATTGTGAGGAACCAACGTGAAGAATGGGTAAACCCTTACCATTGCCAACATGAAGATAGTCCTCACCGTAGTAGACCTCGGAGTTGCCAAAGTTGGATTGGTCTGGAGTAACATGGTGACTAGAGCCTGTGTCTGGGATCCAAAAGGTTGACGCTTGTGAGCGATAGTCTGTAAAGTTGGCTGAAGGTGACTGTCATCTCATAGTAGCAGTGTTACGATTAGGGCATTGAGATGGGATGTGCCCAATCCCACACCTGTTGCATGTGCCAAAAACTGTGTTTTGATTAGAAGCCCAGTTAAATGAATTTCGATTACCTGCTTGATTTCTGTTGTTAAAGTTGCCTCGTCCACGTCTATAATCACGTCCACGACCACGGTTATTGCTAGATCGGTTAGTGTACATGGCTTTTGCAGCCGGTGTATGAGCAGGTTGAGCTTGGAGTCCAAGTTGAGATAAAAGCAGTTGTATGGCTTGAAGTTGATCTGTTTGTGAAGCGGGCAAGAAATTATTAGGAGCTGTTGAATTGCGACTTTGTGTGCTAGTCGTGAATGCTTGAACTGAAGGAATGTCGGGTACAGATTTCTTGATCATGTAGTCGTGGTCTGATAGTAGGCCATGAAGGTCTACAAAGGTAGGGGGCTTTTCGCGGCCCAGAAGACTTGATTTTAAACCGTTATATTCCTCTCGTAGTCCTGATATAACTAGCATCACCAGATCTTTTTCTTTCATTTTTTCGCCTATGTTAGCGAGCGCAACATCGTATTCTTGAGTCCTAGTTAGGTATTCTGCGGTTGTTTCATCTGGCTTCATCTGTAGTCTGAGAAGCTGGGTTTTCAAAGTGTATTCCCGAGAGGAAGTGTGAGGAGCGTAGGCACGCTCAAGGGACAACCATAGATCACGAGACGTTAGTCCTTGAACATGTTGAAATGATGCTTCGGATATGGTAGAAATGAGGAGCATTCGTATATGAGCATCATTAGAGACCCAATTAATGTAATTGGGGTTTTGTGGTTGAGACTGTGTTTCTTCATCTTTTTCTGGTGATTGGACCGAGGATGGGACATTTTTAGGTGGACAAGGGATTGTGCCATCAATATAGTCAAACAATTTGTTGGTGACGCAGAACGGTTGAACCATTGTTTTCCAGTAACCATAGTTCGTGGGAGATAAGGTGAAACCAAATTTGTGAGAGTTGTGTGCGGTTTTCTCTGTTGTAGTAAAGGTAGCTAGTAGTGCCATTTTCAGAAATATAGAAAAAGATACAGTAGATATACAGTAACAATATATTGTTTTTTTTTTTTTTCGTTTTTTTTTCGTTTTTTTTTTTGTTTTTTTTTCGTATTTTTTTTTTTTTCCGAAGTGAATGGTAGTTTTTCCTAATTTTTCTTGGATCGGTATAGATCGAAAAAGGAATTCGAAAAGTGTCGGCACCTGTGGTGGCGCGTATATGATGGGTTTGTGCTGAAATTTGTTTGCGTGTGTTCGGAGATTAATTCCGCATCTAGTGTTAGTCTTGGTTGATTAGTGCTTTGAGTGACGGTGATTTTGTGGGTTGAGCGAGCGGATTTAGTTGTTATGACCTGAAAAACTTGTTTCTGATGTGAACGTTCCAACAACGCTGCATTCACAGAGCATACTTTAAGTTTTAAAGGTCAGTTTTTTTTTTTTTTTTTGTTGTTGTTGTTGTTGCCGGAATAGTAGCTGCCGGTTTTGTGACCGGAATAGTGGCTGCCGGAATTGTTGACGGACTTAGGCCTTTACAGCTCTGATACCATATTAAATGATATAATAGAGGAAGAGAGATATTGAATTGAACTTGTATGTTCTGTGTGTTTATTATCAGTACATAAGCCTCCATTATATAGGAGTAACAATTACATAATATATCCCTACACTATAGCAATAACATAGCCTTATACAATTATATTTGTCTAATATGTACCACACAATATTTAATTAATAGAGTGGGTCCCAATTTATTTGAGAAAGTATGTCATTGTTGGTATTGTTTAGTGCCGGGTTAGTCAATGTGGCGCTGATGTGACGACTAGTCCTGCGGAGGAAGTATGTCACCACTGGGAGCACCCTTACTAAAAAGAGTCATAAGTGGTGTTTGCTGTACTTTGTGACTCAACAGTTAAAATCTGTAGCACTTCTATGGAAAGAAATTACTCTAACATGAACATCAAATGTTCTATGTACATAATTTCACAATTATACAAAGGTAAAACTGCAATTGTAAAATACAAAATGATCAGTGTAGGCAAATATGATGACATGGACTGCCACGTTGACAGATGCAATGACAAGGACTGCCAAGTAGGCACCCTACCTGCTGATTGGTCACAAATCTTAAACTTCCGATCAATTAGTAGTTTTTTAGTTTTTATAGCTAATTCATTCTGTACATTTTTTTTTGTACGACAATTTTCCCTTTATATAAACTCAAAAAAATGAATTGAATTGAAATTTCAAATAGGTAAAAAGTTCAGATCAATCGCATGCATACAATCAAATTAAGATTAAAATCAGAATAAACTAAAGATCAGAATAATTAACAGTAATTAGCTAAACCTAGTAAAGAAGTAGAATTGAGTAGTGCTTAATTAAAAGTAAATGAAATGAAATTAGCTAGTTACATGAAGGTCTCTGGTAAAGATCGAACGGCTAGCACGAGTTGCAACGGCAGCAGCAGCACGTTTGATCGCGATCGACATCGTGTTTGTTTGAATAATTTGATTAGGCACAGCAACAGCAATGTTGTGAGAAGGATGATGATGATGATGATGATGATGATGATGATGAAAGAGTAATCGAATATTAGACGTCTCTAAGCAGCCCAAGTGGCCCACCCATAAATAATCGGTGCATGACTACCACGTGTTTTATAGGAGCGTCTTCGTGAGTTGGTACCTTGTGAGCTCACAGTCAGCATTTGCCAAGCATTAAATTGCGTATTTGTGATATTTAAATGTAATTAGCTATTTCCGATAGAACAAATTTTCATTTTAAGGTATTTAATAAATAACTTCTAATTGTTATTTTTGTTTTACAAAAAAAAAATATCAGTGTATTGCACATACTTTTAAAAAATGTTCTAATTTAGAACGTGGGCAATCCCTGAGGCTAACGGACGTTAACAAGAAACATCATCTCTGAACAACAGATCGAAAAGTCAAAGTTTATGAAATTTTGGTCAACAATTCAATTGGATCGTTTCTCGAATTTTCAGGTCTTGATTTAGTTCACAGGTGTTAGGTGATGGAATTAAAACAACTTTCATGAAGAAATCGTATTCTAAAAATGCCTAAATGTGCACGTCCGTTGGCTTTTGGATTGCACACTCGAATAAACGGTTGAAATCATAAGTTTCTTACGGAGTATTTCTGAAACATAGATATAGTCTCCACAAACTTACTATAATTATTTAGGAGTTATTAATTATTAATTTTTTTTTTAACAGCGATTGGGATCACCCGAAGGGACTAAACCATCCGTTGCGATCATCTCTCGTTTCGACTATGCCGATACAGTGATAATAACCTCGCCTCCATCGCTGCCCGGGAGGAAATTAGTTATTAATTATTAATGATTCATTAGTTATAGCAAAAGGTTAAAATAGGTGTGTGAGGATCAAAAAAGTGTGTGTGAGAATCATCCCCCATAGCAAAACTAATTATAAATGCCCTTTTTCTATATCAACAATATTGGAGTATTGAAGTATCATATATGATTTGAAATTAAAATTAAAATTTATATTTATTTATATATTTATTATATGTAACATAGTAAGATATACATACAATATATTTAATATATTTTAACTGTGCGTAATATAAAATGATGATAACTTCAAGGTGTTCGTATCGTTGGTGATCTTACTTTCTATAAGAGATGTTGGAGGTTCGACTTTCATGCACTGCAAAATATTTTTCTTTAAATTATCCGCTTATTTTACGGACCTCAAACAATCAAACGTCTTATGTTTGAATTTTACCTTACTGGTTTTTATCACACGCGATGTTCATATACGTTAAAAAAAAAAAATTAGAATGATGATCAAATATATGAAATCTCTAGAAAAGTCACAACGACCTTTTCTTTGTCTTTTAGTACTTTTCTTTGTCTTTTACTAAAATTTAAAAGCTAATAATGGATGGTATCACGTGTATTGCACAAGGTTATAGCAAAAGGCCCTTTCTGTATAACTTTGTAGAGTTTGCCATATGTATCATGGCATTTGTACTTTTTTTCATTTACTAGTGAAGAAACCGTGATTTTACGGGATTTTTAAGAATTTTTTTTTTATAATAATACGTTATATAACAAACGTGCAGATAAACTAACGAAATTCATCGAGTAATATTAGATAGAAAACAACATTGTTTAAAGAAATACTTGGTAGAACGACAATAAAAAAGACAAATCCAAAAGCATAGTGTTTAATATTCAAAACATTAACAAAACAACTTGAAAAGGATGTTAATAATTCAATACTTCCAAAAATCATCAAATCCTCTTTATAGTAGGAAGCTCATTACTTTTGAAGATCACCGATTTGAAACTTCTACGAAATTTTCAAAAACATACAAATGTGTGCATGTGGGAGACTTCTTTTTTGATATTTCATAGTGTAAACAACTGCAATGAAGACACCACCTTGTTCCAAATTGTTTTGAAAATCTGGACACAAGACTTCCTTAATAAAAGTATCCATGTTTAGACACTACATGATTAAAAATAATAAAATAAAGTAAGCAATTGTAGTGTAAAAACCAAATTATGCATAGACAACG